>NC_143029.1:59362500-59640000 GCF_057628025.1 Oncorhynchus mykiss
AGTGTCAGAACTGGGCTTGAACAAAAACCCTGCGCGCACATAGAGTGCCCGTATTGCGTGAAAGAACAGAAACGACACTAAAATCTCATTCCACAAGCTGCTCTAGTATTATGATCAAAACACACACCTGCATATTACAAAGTACTGAAACTCAGAGCAGTGATAGAACAGCTTATCCAAAACCCCCAGGGCTCATGGGACAGGCTTGGGAAATTGAATTAGCTGGGAACGTGAGACTTCATCTGTCTGAAGATCTGCATTAATATACAGTAGGTCGGTCATGGAGGCTGGTGTTGGTGGAGTAGTTACCTATGCACACAATCATATCAAGAACACACGTTCACAAGCGACCCCCAAAAACATAACACAACCTCATAGAATTACCTAAGGCATTTGACCTCTAACCTATGTGGTGTGCCAGAAATGGCCATTCCAGTCATTTCAGGAATCAATGCCCTGTATCAAATTTAACTGACACTCAGTCAAACTGAAACGTATCGTTTAAACATGCTGATTTTGCAATACACTATCCTACATGTCCAAAGAGATTGTACCATTCTTTGTCCCTCCTTCACACCTGCAGTATTTCATCATAAACATCAGAGAGAGAGAGAGAGAGAGAGAGCGAGAGAGAGAGAGAGAGATAGAGAGAGAGAGAGAGAGAGAGAGAAGGTAGCTTTATTCTGTCAGAAGCTAAAGTGGAACCGAGCCCACCTCTGTGTGTGTGCAGAGACAGGAATGCTGACTATGACAAGCTACATCCCTGTGATGAGCAAAATAGTCTCTGTGTGTGTTGTGTGTGTGTGACATGGATTTAGAGGTGTTTCTCTCTAGGGCACATCTTCTGCTAATGCTCTAATCACACGCAAGAGTGCAATCACACACACACCTTGCACACACTTGCTCTTTCTCATACACCTATTAATGTACACACACACACCTTGCACACACAAACACAAACACAAACTCGCACGCACACGCGCACACACACCACACACACACACATACACACACACACACACACACACACACACACACACACACACACACACCTTGCACACACAAACACAAACACAAACTCGCACACACACACCACACACACACACACACACACACACACACACACACACACACACACACACACACACACACACGGTGTGAGGATGGATCATATTTGGTTGCATCTGCAGTTCTCCACGGGCTGCTTTTCCTGTTCAGGTTGATCATGACTTTGATCTGTGCAGCAGCCAAATCGTCCTGAACCCCCGCTGGCCATAAGGACATGAGCCTGCTGTGTCTAACATCTGTTCTGACAGAGGCTTACCACACACATATGCACCCCCCCCCCCCCCCCCCCCCCCCCCCCCCCACACACACACACAGTCATGCACATACACACACACTCTGAAGGAGGAGACATCAGTTGGAATGTTATAATACTTAAAGACACCCAAACACCTTCTGTCTAACCATCCCTCTATGCATTCATCCTATGAGTCATACCGGAGGCATACGGTGGCAGTAGCAGCCAGCTGTCCCATCATGCATTGCACCGGACAAGAGTTCCAAAACTCGCTGACCCAGACACCTGTCTGGAAACAGACCTTAACCCTACCATGTGGTGATGGGTAATAGGTGGATTTACATAGCACTTTTATCAGCAGGTGCACAATGGGAACTCACCTCATCTCAACTCACCTCATCCACTACCAAAATGTGCCATCAACCAATGCAACTACATTTAAATATTGTATTTGTTCGTGTGTATTGCGTTGGTTTATCATGAACACTGATGTCTTGCCAAGACTCGAAAAACGGATTCAAAGCTCGAGACTTCCTTCCTGGTAAAGGTTAATTGAAAATCACTAAAAATAGAAATCTGTTTAAGCCAATGCCTCAGCCGCAGTCGATCAGTCTTTATGGCTCTTTATGTTAAAGGCCCAGTGCAGTCCAAAATGGTTTTCCCCTGTGTTTTACAGTGGCAATAAAAAGTATGTGAACCCTGTGGAATTACCTGGATTTCTGCATAAATTGGTCATACAATTTGATCTGATCTTCATCTTAGTCACAACCCACTAATTAGTTAACAGACCAATAAGACAAATAATAATAATAATAACAATAATAACCTCTCTGCCAATAACACATTTTCTGTTTTTCCTTCCCACTCGGACCACTCCCAGACAGTCCTAGCAAAATTCATGATTGAGAAATTGCTTTTCGCTAAGAAGCTATTTTAGCTTATTTTTGACCATTTTAATTGAAAACAATCACAGTTAGGTACTTAATTACTACCCATGATTTAATATTGAGATAAAAACGGCTGAGTTAAAACATTTAAAACATATAAATGGAGAAATAACTTATGAGTACAATAGCTGAAGATGACAACACGACCTCAACCCTGAAGTCGAAGGAATTGTCCGTAGAGCTCCGAGACAGCATTGTGTCGAGGCACAGATCTGGGGAAGGGTACCAAAAAATGTCTGCAGCATTGAAGGACCCCAAGAACACAGTTGCCTCCATCATTCTTAAATGGAAGAAGTTTGGAAGCACCAAGACTCTTCCTAGACCTGGCCGCCCGGCCAAACTGAGCAATCAGGGGAGAAGGGCCTTGGTCAGGGAGGTGATCAAGAACCCGAGGGTCACTCTGACAGAGTTCCAGAGTTCCTCTATGGAGATGGGAGAACCTTTCAGAAGGACAACAATCTCTGAAGCACTCCACCAATCAGGGCTTTATGGTAGAGTGGCTAGACAGAAGCCACTCCTCAGTAAAAGGCACACGACAGCCCGCTTGGAGTTTGCTAAAAAGGCACCTATAGACTCTCAGACCACGAGAAACAAGATTCTCTGGTTTTATGAAACCAAGATGGAACTCTTTGGTCTGAATGCCAAGCATCACATCTGGAGGAAACCTAGCACCATCCATATGGTGAAGAGTGGTGGTGGCAGCATCACGCTGTGGGGATGTTTTTCAGCGGGATGTTTTTACACGTGAACATTTATTTCACTACATCACTAGTTGACACAAGCCCAGAAAGGGTAAATTAGCCAACCCTTGAATGAGTAAAACAAGGCCTATTTTCAGTTTCAGACCCATCTGTAGCTTCGAGTCCTAGGCTATGTCTAAACACCAATACATAGCAGAGTCATATTACATTTCTAACTGGGAGAGCAGAAGGTACAGGGCCCTCTGGCCCCACAGTACATGTCAACTAGCTCTCACATGTTTGGTTAAAATCTGGAGTATGAGCCATCTGTCAGTAGTTTCTCCCTGAGGGGAAAAAGGCCTACCTCCATTTCAGATGATGAAGGGAGTTTCATGTATCACATACCATCACACACATACATACATGCAGGCACACACACACACACACACACACACACACAGACACACAGACACACACACACACACACACACACACACACACACACACACACACACACACACACACACACACACACACACACACACACACGTGCACACACACACAGGCGCACACACACACACAGGCGCACACACACACAGGCGCACACACATACACACACACACACGCAATTGTATAGGCCATGTATTTATTTGCAATGAACTGGAGGTACATAGCCAGAGGGGAATTCACACCCGAGATATGCACCTATAAATGGAACTTCACCTATAAATTGAACTTTTTTCATACACTTTTCTCTCTGCATGCATTCTGACCATGAATTTAAGTATGGGGAAACGTATGAGCCAGCTATGTGCTTGGGGTGGAGATCACAGAAATGGAGGTGTGTCCACCGATGTGTACACTGACCTTGACTTATATCCACCACCTTTTCGTGCGAGGAAACCATGAATAATGTCGGGCAAACCTGTCTGTTCCATGTGGAAAAACATCTACTTTCTTTTTTCCCGCTGGAAATAACAGCATTGTCCACAAGCTGTAATTTATAAATTGATAAGAGCTACAGAGAAGACCTAGGTTTGTAAATTACAATTATTTTAGATATATTTTACCGCATTATCACTGGAGACAAATGTGAAACCAGTCACCAGGGCGGCAGGTAGTCTAGCAGTTAAGAGCTTTGGGATAGTAACCGTAAGGTCGCTGGATCAAATCCCTTAGGTCAAAAATATGTTGATGTGACCTTGAGCAAAGGATTTAACCATAATTGCTCCTTTAAGTCACTCTGAATAAAAGCATCTGCTAAATGACTTAAATCTAAAATATGGCAGGAAACTGAAAAGCATATCAACATTACAGGAGTTCCTGCCCCTTTCCCACAGTGAAGTATGAAAGACTGTGCCGTTTAAAGCCTGGCTGATGAATCGGACTCACTGATATGGTCGGAGAAATATTTGAATCAGTCTTTATTCCACAGATAAAGCACTGAAATGATATACATAGAATGAAAAAAATATGTCTGCTCAATTGCTGTAATATATATATTTTTAAATGGAATGGTTGCCTAAAGAGGGCACTCTACGAGCTGCTCACTGAACATCACTCACCACTAAGTCAAGACGTGAGAGTAGGCATGGTGGTTTGACGGTGAGTAGCTTGCCGCAGTCAGTGACAGCATATTTGAATAAGTAAATCATCAAAAGTACACTTCACCAAGCAAAACAGCCCTATCCTCATCACATTCTCACTTAGTTAACGTTAGCTGGCTAGCTAGCCAGCAATTGAGTTAGTTTCTATCTAGCCAGCAAGGTAGTTAGCCTAGCTAACACTGGTGCCAAAGTGAACACTTATCCTTGATACAAAAATAACACCGCTACTGTCTGGGTATATTATGTTAACGAGTTTATTTAGTTTCCCGAAATATGCAAGCTAAACTAGAACGTGTGTGACTAAAACCAGAGCGGCAAGGATTTTCCTGCACGAACATTCTCAGTCATTTCAAATCATCAGGACATTGTATTTGCAGTTGAAATACGTTTTTCCAATACGTTTTGTATAGATTTTGAATTGAATAACAGTGTTATTTACACGAATGTTTCAGTAAGAAAACATTGTCCTAATGAACAGCAAGTGTGTGCTTGTCATAACAAGTTCTCGGCAGAGGCTATGCGGACACCCCTGGGGGGCGCAAATTGATGACGTACGTCACGGCAGCTTTGAAGATGAATGGATTCAGTTCAAATCAAATCAAATCATATTGTATTTGTCACATGCTCTGAATACAACAGACCTTACAGTGAAATGCTTACTTACAAGCCCTTAACCAAAAGTGCAGTTTTAAGAAATAAAAGTGTTCATAAAGTATTTACTAAAATAAACTAAAGTAAAAAAATAAATAAATAAAAATTTAAAAAATGAAGGAGCAACAACAAAATAACATAAGCGAGGCTATAGACAGGGGGTACCGGTACAGAGTCAATGTGCAGGGACACTGGTTAGTCAGTAGTCCTGATGAGCCCTTCCCACCTAGCTAGTTTATACTGGCTAACTGGCAACAATAGAAGCATGGTGCTAGTTAAAACTTAATTTCGATGGGCGAGTGGTCGAAAACATCTAATAGTGGTAGTAACCATCACCGTGGTACAATCTAATGCTCAATGAGGAGAGTTTGCGCTGCAAGCCGGCAACAAGGCACACTGTCCTTCACTCCCGATTGCCCCAGTAAGCAGAGGGAAGTAGCTAGAGAGTTTAGCCAATATCAGATCGTGACAGATAAAGCTAATTTATTGTAGTGATTTTCACTGAAAATGTACCACTACGGCGTTAACGTCACCGATTAAAACGGAATGATTCTGAACACTCTCCCTAGTCCCAACTTCGGCAGACAAGTTCCAAATTCATGCTGACGTTTCTAGCCACAAGCCTAAACTAGCTACCTGGGAAGGGCTCATCAGGACGACTGACTGAAGTGACTGAACCAAATCTGTTAGTTTCGACTCGGCTCTTGCTGTGCGACATATATCATCAATTTGGGCACCAGACGATGCCATAAAATGTTTCTTTACATGACCTTTGAATGTTATAAAGCACTGCAGTGAATCTACTCAATACAAATGCTGACATCTAGTGTAGACATTAAGAACTGCATGGTACTGCATTTCAGGTTGTGAACAGTGCAGTTTCAGATTTACTTTGAGACAAAGTTGAATTAATTCATCCCTTCTCATTTATTAGTGTGCTTGTGGTGCTTCAGCACAAACACTTCTGCATTCTTAACCACTGTCATAGACAGACAACTCTTTATGTTGTATCTAAGAAGGTAAACTGAAAAAGTGTTTGTGTTTAATTTCGTATTTATAGAGGATATAGTTAGATATAGGATGTAGCTTTTTGGTGGTATCAGTAATCAGTGACTTTTGCCTCCCTAAAATCGGTATCGCACTGGACCCAAAAATCCCATATCAAATCAAATCAAATTGTATTAGTCACATGCGCCGAATACCACAGGTGTAGACCTTACCGTGAAGTGGTTACTTACGAGCCCTTAAGAAAAATAACAATAGCGAGACTATATACAGAGGAGTACCGGTACAGAGTCAATGTGTGGGGGCACCGGTTAGTTGCGGTAATATGTACATGTTGGTAGAGTTATTAAAGTGACAGAGAGTAGCAGCGGTGTAAAAGAGAAAAGGGGGGGGGGTGCAAATAGTCTGGGTAGCCATTTGATTAGATGTTCAGTAGTCTTATGGTTTGGGGGTAGAAGCTGTTAAGAAGCCTCTTGGACCTAGACTTAGCGCTCCGGTACCGCTTGCCGTGTGGTAGCAGAGAGAGCAGTCTATGACTAGGGTGGCTGGAGTCCTTGACCATTTTTAGGGCCTTCCTCTGACACCGCCTGGTAAAGAGGTCGTGGATGGCAGGAAGCTTGGCCCCAGTGATGTACTGGGCCGTTCACACTACCCTCTGTAGTGCCTTGCGTTTGGAGGCTGAGCAGTTGCCATACCAGGCAGTGATGCAACCAGTCAGGATGCTCTCGATGGTGTAGCTGTAGAACCTTAAGGGAATCTTTTCATTCAAATATTTTTATTCTCCTGAGGCGGAATATGTTCTGTTGTGCCCTCTTCACGACTGTCTTGGTGTGCTTGGACCCTGTTGGTTTGTTGGTGATGTGGACACCAAGGAACTTGAATCTCTCAACCTGCTCCACTGCAGCACCGTCGATGAGAATGGGGGTGTGCTCGGTCGGGCTCTAGTGTGGGTGTACAGAATTGTAATTGTATGGCCTTATAACTTGCAAGGATTACATTTGGAGATGCAAGCCAAATTGGATGACAAGGCAAAGAGTCACACCAAATGTAACGGTTTGTGCTTTGTAGAACGTTTTAATCATATACCCGACTTTTCCTGTTTCCTTCAATTTGTAGGCTATATGTTAAATATACCCACTGGGCACACACTGGTTGAATCAACGTTGTAGCCACATCATTTCAATGAAATAATGTTGAGCCAACGTGGGATAGACGTTAAATTGACGTCTGTGCCCAGTGGGTAGCCTCTATCGGTAGCGACCGTGAGTAATTACTACACATATTTAACTGCCAATGAAGTGTTAGTTCCCTTCAATTGGTACTCTACATTTGTATCATTCCATTAGGCCTACATCGTTTGATTTAGTCTACTGTTATGCGTTTCCCCTGTAAACGCTGTCACGTCCTCGTGGCTGTTGCTGAGGGTCATGTAATAGTGGATGCTATTTAAAGAAGGCAAAATACAAATTGCAGTTCAAATAAAATCGGGACATTTAGGCTCATTATGGAGCGCAAAAAGTTAGTTTGAACTTGACGCACACACACACACACATATATGCACACACACACACATGAGTGAATGCATACACTCTTGAACATTGATGTGCACCAAAATAAATGAGACACAGAAGCAACAAAAATATGCACAAAAATATGCACAAAAATACACACAGTTTCTCTCACATGTCCACCGGACCCTCCCACAAATACACCACTAGCATATTGTCCGGGTGTGTTGTTGCCACGTGATGCCTTCCTGAAGAGCATAAATAGCACAAATCTCCTAAAAATGCCCGAGAGCCCCCTCCTCCCTCTCTTTCCACTAATGCATGCTTATAGGAGGCACAGAGACAGACAACTACTGCAGTCTGATATTGACATGGAACGCAGTCTGATAAAGCAGATAGAGAAACAGATCGCAGTCATTCTACCCCCCCCCCCCCCCCTCTCTCTCAGATACACACTAAAAGCTGGACTTCAGTCAAAGAAACACACAGTTATGGAGGAACACATTTATCTCAGTATATCTCTCTTCTTCCTGGTATGATCACTCTCTCTCTCTATCAATCAATCTCTCAAGTAGTCCATCTCTCTGCATCCTGTTCTGATCTCTCTCTCTCTCTCTATCTCTCTCTCTCTCTCTCTCCCTCCATCTGTCCCCATCTATAGATATCCCTATGAAGTGCTCCAGGCTACATCTGTCAATCACACAGTGACATGAGTGGGAAAAACTGGTGCATGAAGCAATTATTATTCAGATCGGATCCACTTTTAGTTCATGTGTAGATTGGCAGATTTAGCAGGGAAATATGGAGGAGGGAGGGAAAGGGGGAAGGAGAGGGAAAGGGGCAGTGGAGATATTGGTTGCTTTGAGTATAGATAGGTGGAGGAATAGAGGGGCAGTGTGAGCAAGGAAGGAGTGAGGGGAAGAGGGGGATGAAGTGGAAAAGAGAATGGAGGTGCAGTGGGAGATGTTGGTTGAGACAGGTGGAGGAGAAGAGAAAATGTGGTAGATGGGGAGAGGAAGGTGGGGGAAATAGGTTGGAGAGAGTGAGAAGGTGGTGGAAAATGAGAAGAGAGAGAAACAGTGGAAAAGAATGATGGGAAAAGGAGAGTAGGCCTCTGCAGTGATATAGCTGTGCCCACACTGCCTATTTGGGAGTCCTACTTTTTTTTAACGTCAACCAGTCCATACTTTTATAAATCTGTGAAACAGGTGCATAGCTTTGACGCAGTGTCATAAGGCAGACACCTGAGGATATTTGAAGATGGGGTGACGTAATCTACAGTAGAGACCTGACCTGGCACACACCTTTCACGCTCCGCTCCAGAGCCCGCAGGCCTCAGAATAGCGCCCTAAACGGTGGACGGTCACGACGGAGTGCGTAATCGATAAACGGACGGCAACCTTTAAATCCAGGCAGCCACTATAACTGTGCCTTGACAACAGTTCACACTGGTATACAAACCACGAATCACTGTCACACGCGCACGCATGCACGCACACGCGCACACACACACACAATGCCGGTGCCCAGCTTTTGAAATGGATGTTTGTCTTGAATCGATTTTCTCGCTGCCACATATTTTCGCAAGCAGCGCAGCAGCCCAGTCACAGCAATAATGCGGAGAAAAAAAGCAGCCAGAGATTCTGGTGTTATCTAATGTTCTGTAAATGACATCTAAAAAATCTGACAGTCACTTAAAAATCTATCAAGCCTACAAAAAAGGCACTGCTCAGTGACTGTGTCTCGGGATTTCAAATGAATGACGCATGTCCCCAAGTGATTTGCACTCATAACTTTTACATGAGCATGACCGGTTAGGGATTATCCCACTAAAAACTCACCAAAGTTTGCTGATACTGGAGCGACCGATTCTCGGCCTTGTCCTTTGCCGGCATCGTCTCAATATCCTCATCCATATGATTTATCCACGGTCCGCATTAATTTGTCACTCAATTTCCTTGCTTTTATACAGCTATAGCCTTCTACACATGTGTAATGTAGCAAGTTATTATCATAGCCTAAGCCGCCGCTGCTACTGAAGAACTAGTGCGATCTATTCCAGATGAGTAGCCGCATATGCGGGTTGTTTCAACGCCGCCTCCCTCCTCCACGCGTTGGTACAGTCGGTCCCAGCGGAGTTCGAAGGGAGCGGAGTTGATGTTTTGTGTTTTGCGGGGGTGGTGCAGTGTCCAAGCACAATGAGCTTACACTTATGTTTTGTATTCGTTCCAATAGCTCTTATCTGTTTCTCCTTGAATCTATCCGTCGGCGCACCGGTGTTATTTTGTCTACAGGTGAGAACTGATGAGTCATAATTTGGTAATAATAGTCTACCCACACTTGTTTAAAGTAAAATAAACTAAAGCAGCATAGGCTACAGTTTATAAGGGCCAGTTTCACATAACTCATGAGCACTCTGGGTGCAAAATTCCCTATGGCACAGATCCAGGATAATCTTAACCAAATACTATAACCATACATCATGTGCTGAAGAAAAACACTAAACTGAGCTTAAATCATAGTCAAAAAGCAATATCGTCCTACCTCAGGTCAAGAGTGCCTAATTTTGGCTCAGTTAATTAAGATGAAATTGATTTCATGATCAACTAACCATGTATTAGGGACTCCTGAATACATGTAACTGTGACTTCCTGGATAAAGATTAGTCCAATATTTTACAGCATTAGACATGCCCATTAAAAGCAAATTATTATTAGCCGTGATAGAGCAAATTAATCCAGAATAGACTTAATCATGCATGGACAATCAAACTGCCTGATGGAACTACTAACTACAGTATCTGGGAAAAGTCACAAAGACATCTAAACTGGCCTACGGTAATACATTTTTGTGCCCTTCACTATTAGAAACATTGGTTCTGGATAGGACCAAACAGGGTTCTATTGCTTGCTTCATATATGGCACTCCTAAAGGTTTTTGTAGGGTTATTTGATCAGAACCCCAGGGGTTCTTGTTCACTGAACCAAAATTGGTTCTACATAAGGTTCTACATGGAACCAATGTTGGTTCTATACATAACCTTAAGGGATGCTGTAACCCTTTTTGGTTCTATCCAGAACAAATGTTTCTAAGAATGTAATACAGCACAGACATTCAGCACCATGGACAGCACCATGGTCTAAGCGTTCCAAACAGAAGACAGTTGATTGCTGATTTCAGCACCACAGCCACTGAACCACGCCCAGCACAAAGTTCACAGCTCATGATGAAGATTCATGACAACTGAGGCTAGTTTTGTGAGGCTGGGTACAGTAGACATGCTATTGTTCCCATGCCCCTTTCCCTTGAACTTAGATAGGCAATATAATGTAAGACTGTTGTAATTCTGCTCTCAAGACTACAACATCCACAGACAGTACAGCATCCATGGAGCAGATTAAAGTCGAGTGCCTTGCTCAAGGGCACAATGGAAGAAGATAACACAGAGGATGCCCACCACATTTTCCCCGTTGCTAGCCCGTCTCTCTAACCTCTAGGCTAAATTCAGTGCTCCCCTGTATGGAAGAGCTCTCACAGAAAACATGAACCACTTATCTCTCTGGAGAACGGCAGAAAGAATGGAACATGCTCTCTCTTCTGGACAGTTGTCCTTGCTGAGAACGGCTTCCACACATACAGTGCATTCAGAAAGTATTCACACCCCTTTACTTTTTCCACATTTTGTTACATTACAGCCTTATTCAATAATATATATATATATATATATATATATATATATATATATATATATATATATATTCCTCATCAATCTACACACAATAACCCATAATGACGAAGCAAAAACTGTTTTTTAAACATTCCTGCAAATTTATTTAAAGTAAAAAACTGAAATATCACATTGACATAAGTATTCAGACCCTTTACTCAGTACTTTGTTGAAACACCTTTGGCAGCGATTACAGCCTTGAGACTTCTTGGGTATGACTGAAAAGACTTGGCATGGGTCCTCAGATCCTCAAAAGGTTCTACAGCTGCACCATCGAGAGCATCTTGACTGGTTGCATCACTGCCTGGTATGGCAACTACTCAGCATCCGACCGCAAGGCAATACAGAGGGTAGTGCGAACGGCCCAGTACATCACTGGGGCCAAGCTTCCTGCCATCCAGGACCTCTATACCAGGCGGTGTCAGAGGAAGGCCCTAAAAATTGCCATAGACTCCAGCAACCCTAGTCATAGACTGTTCTCTCTGCTACCACACGGCAAGCGGTACCGGAGCGCTAAGTCTAGGTCCAAGAGGCTTCTATATACAGCTTCTACCCCCAAGCCATAAGACTCCTGAACATCTAGTCAAATAGCTACCCAGACTATTCACATTGCCCCCCTCCCCTCTCCACACCACTGCCACTCTCTGTTGTAATCTAGGCATAGTCTCTTTAATTAACTCTACCTACATGTACATACTACCTCAAATAACCGGTGCCACCGCACACTGACTCTGTACTGGCACCCCTTGTATATATTGTTATTTCTTACCGCTGCTTTTTAATTACTTGTTACTTTTATCTCTTATTTTTATCCGTATTTATTAAAACTGCAGTCGATTAGGGGCTCGTAAGTAAGCATTTCACTGTAAGGTCTTCCTGTTGTATTCGGCACATGTGACTAATAACATTTGATTTGATTTGATGACGCTACAAGCTTGGCACACCTGTATTTGGGGAGTTTGTCCCATTCTTCTCTGCACTATCAGGTTGGATGGGGAGCGTCGCTGCACAGCTATTTTCAGGTCTCTCCAGATATGTTCGATCGGGTTTCCAGTCCTGGCTCTGGCTGGGCCACTCAAGGACATTCAGAGACTTGTCCCGAAGCCACTACTGTGTTGTCTTGGCTGTGTGCTTAGGGTCGTTGTCCTGTTGGAAGGAGAACCTTCTCCCTAGTCTGAGATCCTGAGCGCTCTGGAGTAGGTTTTCATCAAAGATCTCTCTGTACTTTTCTCCGTTCATCTTTCCCTTGATCCTGACTAGTCTCCCAGTCCCTGCCACTGAATAACCTCCCCACAGCATGATGCTGCCACCACCATACTTCACCGTAGGGATGGTGCCAGGTTTCCTCCAGACGAGTTCAATCTTGGTTTCATCAGACCTGAGAATCTTGTTTTTCTTGGTCTGAGAGTCCTTTTGGCAAACTCCAAGCGGGCTGTCATGTGCCGTTTACTGAGGAGTTGCTTCCGTCCATTTAAGAATGATGTCATTATGGGGTATTGTGTGTAGACTGATGAGAGAAAATAGTCATTTAATCCATTTCAGAATAAGGCTGTAAAGTAACACAATGTGGAAAAAGGGAAGGGATCTGAATACTTTGCGAATGCACTGTGTACTCATTACTCATTGTAAGCCTATGATATACACTGGAGGCTGTATAGCTGCATTCAAGTGACATGCACAGCCCATGGCTTCCCCTGATACTTAAAGCTACACTTTAGCCGGTATACACTGCATGTGTGGTATAGATTTTTATCTCACCTCAGATGAGCAATGTTCGGGTCTCAAAGGACTGACTAACCATGGCCTGTAAACAAAAGCATCACTCAGATGCATAACAGCCATTCAGATCACACAGCTATGCTTTTGAGTGATCAGGGTAAAGAAGACAGTGCAACCCCAATCACAGCATATGGAAGCAGTGTCTTTACACAGTGGATTTCTGGGGAATAGGGATAGAGAAATTGCCTGGCTACCCAGACTTCTTGCTCCACCCAAACGCTCCGCCATGCCCACGGATGTTAGTTTCTTCTCCGCATTGAGTCTGGATCTGAGTGCCTCCCCGAGCCTTCAACGAATGTGAACACATTCAGGGTCGTCTGATTGGTCCAGAAACTGATGGGTTGGGCCGGAGCCAGAACACATCTGGTTAAAGCCACTGTTTTAAAACTCGTAACTGGCTTTCATACTCTGATTGGTTAGAGACGATCCAATTGCTGATGACTTTGTTTAGTACAACACCCCTCTTGCCCTCGTCACCACAAACGACTTCAACGATGGCGGTCTCAGACTAAAGTATGTGGTGAACGACAGAGCAGCGGAAGAATTTAGTGTGAGTCGTCAGGCTAATAGAGAGCTGCTTGGGGGACCATGGGTGGAACAAGAGCCCTCAGCTCTGTTACACCTAATAAAGGCACTGTAATTAAAAGGGATTGTAGACTAGAGCTGCAAATGCTAGTTGCTATGCAGGGACATAAAGTACTAGCCCATTGAGTCCATACACTGTTTTGAATCACAGAGTAAAGCTACAGCATCGATTTACAGTACCGCTTTGCATAAGTCATCCTCCATCATCACACAGTCAGTGAGTATATCAGAGGGAAAAGAGACTGCAAGACAGATCATCGAACGGAGCTCCATGACATGGGGACATTGAGAAGAGACAATTGCTAATTTAGTGGCAAGTTTCAAGACATTCAACAATGTTCATATGAGCTTCCCTTACTGAATCTTCTTCTGAGGCCAGCTGTGCCCCAAGGGCAGAAATGTGATGTGATTGGTTAAGTTTAAGCAAGACATGCGATTGGTTAAGGTTAGGGTTAGGGGTTGGGTTATGTTTAGGGAAGAAATGTGGGGAGAGGGAAGGGGTACTAAGCTAACATATGGAATTGTTTCAGGGTGATCATACCATGGATCATTTAGCTATTTAGAATTTAGAATTGTAGGACCATATATAAAAAATAATTGATAAAATATTGAATTTGGCCTTTACTACCAAAGCCCATAGAAACACATTGAATAACACATTCATAAATGGCAAAAAAAAG
Source organism: Oncorhynchus mykiss (assembly GCF_057628025.1). Classification (NCBI taxonomy): domain Eukaryota; kingdom Metazoa; phylum Chordata; class Actinopteri; order Salmoniformes; family Salmonidae; genus Oncorhynchus; species Oncorhynchus mykiss. The sequence continues at coordinate 59,376,973 of NC_143029.1, forward strand.
GAGTCAAATTATAAATCATAAGAAATGTGGTTCTGAAGTATCTGTCCTATATCTGGGAGATATAAGAAAGCTCAAGAAATATTTGTGTTTTTTTTGGACACATATTTAACCCCTTATTTTTGTTGGCACAAAACGACCTCCATGCTTCCATTCGTTTGAATGGGTTACCTTCAGACGTGTCCTGTGACTTTTGTGGGGGTCGTAGAAGAAAAACGGAGAACACAGTTCGGACTCTACAGATGCTTTCGTGAGAAGGCTGATTTTCGGACGTCTGATGTTCTGACAAACACAGCTGTAGCTTGACCACCTTCCATCGCAGATGTGGAAGGCCGACATAGGCGGATGTGGTAAATTGAGACGCAGCCCATGATATCGCTAGCCTAAACGGACACATTTTGATGGGGATTCTTTTTATTATGTTACTTAGATTGACGCACGGGTGCTCTTAAGGATTTCAGACCTGGGTTCATGTGTATTTGAATATCTGATACACAGCCCCAAATAAATACTTTTATTTTAGTTTTTGAATGGTTAAATAGTTGTAATTGTATTTACAATTGTATTTGAGTTTTTTCTAATACTTATTTCAAATACTATTTTCAAATGCCTGGGTTAAATGCATGGCCGTGTATTTGAGTCAGTGCATTTGAGTATTGCCAAATATATTTAAATATTCAACTACTTGTCTTTTCAAATAAAATATATCTAAACGCTTACTTTGACTATACTGTATAGGTCTGTGCGAAAGTTCAGCCACGAAATGTGATTGGTTAAATTTAGGCAAGTAATTCCAAATTATTAAGTTTAGGGTCAGTGTAAGAGTTGGGGTGGTGCCCAGCACCACATCCACCACCAACCTTCCCACCTATGAGCTCTGCCCACTGGCTGTTGAGCTTTCAACCAATCACATTTGTTTTGCCCTGGAGGCAGAACTGCCCTTAGAACAAGATAGAATACAGAAAACTACAATCTGCTTCACGCACTCCCCATAATCAAAACCGACTTTGGAAACTTTTGAAGATACTCAACAATGACCTTTCCCTCACCCACTGTGTAGCCTACAAAACTGGGCAATTGATCACTGAATGTGTTTCCATATGAATATTACATGTTGTGGTTTATGTGTTGTGCTGTGCTAATTTGCCATTTCGCTCCAGGCCTTTAGGGCCTTGGAGTATCAGTGGCTCTCATCGTACACAGGATGAAAAGACTTAATTCCCCTGAGAGAAAGAGCCTCTGATTGGCTGACAGAAGAATTCCGCTGCAGTGATGAGGCTGTTGATAGGCTGTTGGCATGGTAATGGAACTGGCTCATGGTAATGGAACAACAAAATCATAGGCCAACACACACACACACACACACACACACACACACACACACACACACACACACACAAACACACATTCACAAATATGCAGAAACGTGCACACATAATCCAAGCCATATTTATTTTGACAAAGGCTCAAACTGTGGCAACACAAACATATAATTTTCTTCTCAGTGAGAAAGAGGAGTTATTACGTATGTTTTGTCTCTCTCTGCAATATCTATTGCTGTAGGTGTGCTTCTGCTTTGAATACCATGCAGGTACTACTGTGGCTGTGTCTTTGAGCAGCTGTATTGTCGTTCCTACAGTAGTGAAACTAGGTGCTCTGCAGTCCCAAGCACCAACACACTGACCCAGTTCAACCTTCAGTCTCAACAGGAACAATCCGGAATAAATACACACCTGTGGAGTTTATTTTGGCACCCCACTATGGGAACAAATTATTCATAAATGGTACGACCTACAGAGATGAATCTGAGAGTAGAGTGTGTGTGTGTGTGTGTGTGTGTGTGTGTGTGTGTTTGTGTGTGTCCATCAGGTGTGTGTGTGTGTGTGTGTGTGTGTGTGTGTGTGTGTGTGTGTGTGTGTGTGTGTGTGTGTAAACACATGTACATGCACGTGGAGGAGGAGGGTGGACAAGTACCAGTCAGGGAACTGAAGAGAGTCATTTTAGGATTTCCAAGTGGGTCAAACCATTTAAAGAAACCTAAATAAAATCTGCAGACTGGATCATACTCTCTCGATGACGTCATCGCAATTTTTGCATGTCAATGAGTGGATTCAATGTCAAAATATGACATACAGGTCTTAGAAGTAGAAACACTTTATTATTATTAAACGTCACAGAAACGACAAGAAAGGAAAGTCCTCTGAGCGAATAAAATAGCCGTTCGCCGTGCGCGTAAATTTCAAGATGAACCGCAGCAATGAGGGACCTTATAAGGACCTTGAGCCCCGACGACGACTTGATGCGGAAAGTGGAATAGGATACATAACCACCTGTACCTCTTCTCCTAACAAGTTTCGGTGTCTAGATAAAGGATGCCAATATATATATAGCCCAATGTCACTACATTGAACATGATTTCATTTTTGCAATAAAAACATGTTATAGCCTACAGGCTATAGACAATTCAATGTGACTATAGACAATTCAATGTTACTCTGACTCAATAACCGATTTATTTGCCCTCGAGCATGAACACATTACCGAAGTTCAATTGATACTCTTTTGATAGGCTACCTGATGAAAACAAGAGGGGAATAATGACAAAATAATTTGACCCATTGTTTTCGTCGTCACCGGGGAAAGACAGGATACCGGAGGCGGTATGGGTGCATGATGGACTTGAGGTTGCCGGACTCATTCATACTCACATTTCCCTCGTCCGGCAGTTCGGTTCCTTCGGTGTGTTTATCCTCTTCGAGGCTACGATCCCTAACCGTCAGCTGCGCCCCTCCATCCTTCGTGTAACAGAGTGAATAAAAATGAGGAATATCTCTGCGCGTTTCGTGCATAAACTCCAACTTCCAAGCTTACTTTCCCTCTTGATCAGTGGTCCATCCACAAGCAGAGGCGCTCCACTCCAATCTCCTGTCTCATTCACTCTTCTGCACCTCGGGTAAACGTGAAAACTGGTGGCCTGTTGCTGGTACCTTGATTGGTTGTGCGCACACAGCACCTCAAACTTCTGAACACTGCTGCGTTCATCCGCGTCGATGCGCATGCATTCAGACAGCAGCTGGCCCCGGAGCGACAGCAGAGCTACCCCGTCAAATGTGAGTGTGTGACTGTGAACGTCATTTTTTGCCAAATGATGTATTATATAAATAATGTATTATATAAATAAGCTCGAGCTGTATCGGCAGCGGGGTAGGCTACCGGGTGTTCGTGATGCAATGCGGGTTCTGTCAGTGCCACGTGTCCCCCTTATCTCCTTGTGAAGAAAGTCCAGACGTGGTTGCCATTATCGGGAGCTGGTGGCGCATTCGTCTTAATTAACGAGCGCCGTTCGAGGTGTCTGCAGATAGATAAAGGCATGGAGGGAGTATCACTATCACTGTCTGGCCGTGTGCAACCTGTGACGGGTGTGCACTCAACACTCTCTCAACACTTCACACAAAGCCGGGCATACAGCCTACTCATTCTCTCTCTCTCTCTCTCTCTCTCTCTCACACACACACACACACACACACACACACACACACACACACACACACACACACACACACATGATTTCAGTTAATATGGGGTGCAATACGTCTCGAAGTATCATTCTACTGGCTGGCTTGATTGTCCACAAATACGGGGATCAATCAACGTCCACCCTGAGATTTTGCTCTTCCCTCCTATCGAATTGTATCGTCACTGCCTCTCACAGCTGCGACCCGTGGGCATTCGAGTAGCACCCGGTGGAAGATTGAATCCGAGGTGATGACTAACACTTGTTGTTCTCTTCTGTTCCTGAAATATAAATACACAGAGTAGACCTAATGGTTGGCTACTGAGCTATAAAAGCTTCAGCAGGACCGCCACCAGTGTGTGTGTAATTCATGAAATCTTGAATTCACCTTGGCATGAAGAACACTGGAACAGTCAAAGTATTCTCGAGAAAAGACTTAACATTATTCTAATGATAATCCAGATAATTAGCCCTACACCCTTTTCAAACACATATAGCCTAGTGGGATGAATATTCATCACATTTTTATTAGTTGCCCATTCTTTATGATAGGCCTTGCAGGTCAAAATGTTCACCGTTAGCCTATCAATGTCATCCTGTAAGTCCCATTCAGTGGCGACCCGTCATTCAGAGCAGGTGGGGCAGAGCCCGTTTTGAGCAAAAAAAAATGGGGCTTGCCTGTTTTGCATATGTATATATATATATATATATATATATATATATATATATATAATTGAGTTGATAAAACATGGTCTTTTAATTTGTTTTCTTGAGTGAGGCAGCTCCAAAATGAGGGTGTTTCAGCCTAGCTCAGTGCTTTCTGTGGTGGTGGGGCAAGCCAGCAGAAATACGGCGTGTTGGGCTGTGATTGGCTCAGTGTTCTGTTACTCATGGGGACACTACGTCACCGCCAAGTCTAAGGGTATACCTCGAAAATTCAAGGCCCTTGGGTGCTGCGATAGAGTTACATTAGAAGAGCCCATCCAAGAAGGCTCAAGATCATTGGCCACAGATAAAATGACGTCAAATCACATTATATCTACATTATATCTATAGTAGCATTGATTGGACTGAAAAACCTTAGCTAGCAGTCATCATCATGAATCAAGTCAACAATCTACTGGCAAATCCTTTTTATTCCTTGTCATATGAAGATAAATAATGAAGAGAAATTATAGATAAAATGTATCAGTGTTCATCGGATATAAACATTACACAACATGTTGGAAATTACACATTTTTATTTTACCTTTTTTTTAAACTAGGCAAGTCAGTTAAGAACAAATTCTTATTTTCAATGACGGCCTAGGAACAGTGGGTTAACTGCCTTGTTCAGGGGCAGAACAACAGATTTTTACCTTGTTAGCTCAGGTATTTGATCTTGCAACCTTTCAGTTACTAGTCCAACGCTCTAACCAGTAGGCTACCTACCACCCCAATGTGTGGTTAGAACGAGAATTAGTGGCTAATTATTGCAAAGGAATCATTAGCCTGCTATTCAGTGGAGTGGCTGTGTGGTACAAAGTCTAAGCTTAAGGGTCTCCTTTCCTAGTTTAAAATTAACATTCAACGTTGGCCATGCTGTTGATGAAGCATGATTTGTGCTGCGCTTAAAACAACTGTCAACCCGGAACTGCAAAATCTGACTTTAGTTAGTTCAAGACAACTGGGAACTCGGGAAAATACGTTTTGAACTTTCATCCAACTCGGAATTGTAAATCCGGAACTCGGGCCTCTTTCTAGAGCTATGACCTGAAGATCAATGATGTCATCATGAGTTTTCCTTTTTGTTTTTTGAGTTCTCAATTGTCTTGAAAGCACCATAAATCCAGAGAATGGCAGACTTTGATGACAAAGTTTGATGACAAAATTTGCCCACGAAGGACCGCCGCATCATCTTCCTGTTCATGAGCACAGCACAACAAGGTGAGTCCAAAAATGTATTGTATGCTACTGCATAAATGATGTAATATGCCAGGGAGATATGTATACTGTAGCTCAGAAAGTAATACTAAGTGTATGTTGTGTAGTAATCTTTTAGTAGCCCATGTGCCTCACCCTAATAATTTAGCCTATTTTCACCTCTAATTTTGCCTACTGACCTGGTGGTGCACATGTAGCCTATAACCTATTTTAGAAAAATGTAATCATCGAATATTGTAAGATCTTTCATTGTCTGCTTAAATGCCCCCTTTATTTCTCCTCTGGTTCTGACTTGATGTACAGGGAGAACACTGTAAGAACGGCCCATATTCTGAATACTCAGGCTGTACATTTCAAAAGTGCTGAACAAATAGTTATATTCACTACGTCCATCCTAGCTCACTCATTAATGTCTTAATCGAAATTACGGATTGCCTCTTATCCACTTGTTGTCCCCTTATGGCATAGTTTGTGCATCCCAATTGTCATTAGAAACTACATTTGTTTAAGCAAGTCATCCATATCAGCCATGTTTTTTTAAAGGCAGTAAATGAGGCAGAATTAACTGTTTCGCTGCCAGACAAGGCTCTGCTGATAGCCAGTTGTAGCAGTGGTAATTTGTTGGGACTCTGCTGCTGGGACAGCTTTATGGAGGCCATAACAGTTTGTGGGCACTGTTTGTCAACATTATAGTGCAATTAATGTATTGTTTAGTGTTGTGTAGTGGCTTTGTTGGCATGCATCCCACTTCTTTTTTTTTTTTTCCCCCACCAAGTTTTACATGCTAAAATTGCCACTGGTCCTGTTGGTGACCCGCCTGATGGCACGCTGTCTAAACAGCCCCCACTGTGTGATACCTCTGCAGTTAGCTCAGCTCAGGACTATGACTGAAATATATTTTTAACGAGGCTTCTTAAAGCAATTTCCTCTCCTGGCGAATTGCACAGTAGCCGGGCCTTGGTGTCTATTCAGTTTGGCTAGGGCTGCAGTGATTATGATGATGGTGTAACCTAGAGGCTAACACTGGGACTCAGTCTCCCGAGTGGTGCAGTGGTCTAAGGTACTGCATCTCAGTGTAAGAGGTGTCATTACAGTCCCTGGTTCAAATCCAGGCTGTATCATATCTGTCCGTGATTGGCCCAGCGTCGTCCGGGTTTGGCCAGGGTAGGCCATCATTGTAAATAAGAATTTGTTCTTAACTGACTTGCCTAGTCCCTTCTGGGACTGGAAGAGTTTGCGCTGACATCCAGTGTTCGATCAGGTTCAATTCTAGCCTCTGGTTGAGCCACTCAAGGACATTCACAGGTTTGTCCCGAAGCCACTCCTGCGTTGTCTTGGCTGTGTGCTCTATACTTTTCTCTGTTCATCTTTCCTTCGATCCTGACTTGTTTCCCAGTCCCTGCCGCTGTAAAAAATCCCCACAGCATGATGCTGCCACCACCATGCTTCACCGTAGGGATGGTGCTAGGTTTCCTCCAGATACTTGGCATTCAGGCCAAAGAATTCAGACCAGAGAATCTTGTTTCTCATGGTCTGAGAGTCCTTTAGGTGCCTTTTGCCAAACTCCAAGCGGGCTGTCATGTGCCTTTTACTGAGGAGTGGCTTCCGTCTGGCCACTCTACTATAAAGGCCTGATTGGTGGAGTGCTGCAGAGATGGTTGTCCTTCTGGAAGGTTCTCCCATCTCCACAAAGGAACTCTGGAGCACTGTTAGAGTGACCATTGGGTTCTTGGTCACCTCCCTGACCTGTCTCTTGGTCACCTCCCTGACCAAGGCCCTTCTCCCCCAATTGCTCAGTTTGGCCGGGTGGCCAGCTCTAGGAAGAGTCTTGGTGATTCGAAACTTCATCCATTTAAGAATGATGGAGGCCACTGTGTTCTTGGGGACCTTCAATGCTGCAGACATTTTTTGATACCCTTCTCCAGATCTGTGCCTCGACACAATCCTGTCTCGGAACTCTAAGGACAATTCCTTCGAACTCATGGCTTGGATTTTGCTCTGACAACTGTGGGACCTTATATAGACAGATATGTGCCTTTCCAAATAAAGTCCTTTCGCTTGATTTTACCACAGGTGGACTCTAATCAAGTTGTAGAAACATCTCAAGGATAATCAATGGAAACAGGATGCACCTGAGCTCAATTTCGAGTCTCATAGCAAAGGGTCTGAATACTTATGTAAATAAGGTATTTCTGTTTTTTATTTTTAATACAGTTTAAACAATTCTAAAACCCTGTTTTAGCTTTGTCATTTTGGGTTATTGTGTTGTGTTGAAGAGCCGTTGTGTTGAAACACCATGCGATGTTTAACAGTGAGAATGGCAGAATGGTGAACTTACTAAATGACTGAGAGTTTGACTGTGTTATATTAGGTTGCTTCTTGTGTAAATATTTTCCGTTTGGATTTTGCGCTGGACATTTTTTTATTGAATCAATTCTAGAATAAGGCTGTAAGTCAATGGGTCTGAATACTTTACGAATGTACTGTACCTCTCTGGATGGTCGCACATGGGATGTCTCCTAAGCATGTAGTTAAAACAACAACAAAACACCGGTCCTAGACAGGGAGTGAGTGAGTAAGAGAGACAGAGAGAGATAGAGAGGGGGGAGTGTCTGTGTGTGTGTGTGTGAGAGTGAGAGTGAGAGTGAGAGACATTTTTGGGAGGGAAATTCTTTGAAAGTGAAAGTGCTTTACATGGTTTGCGTACTTGAGTGACTATGTAAATTGTAGATTAGAAGATTATGTTGTCAGTGATAAAAAAATATAGAAAGTTGATACAATAGAATCCTAAGCTTCAGGCCTACCATTTCCTCTATACTCCATGCCTAAAGCAGATACGTGCTAACAGCTATTGAATAATTCCAATTGCTTGATTGATCAGCTGTGCACACCAAAGATTGAATCATTTCACAATAATAAACCCTTAACTCTGGTGGAAGTAGGCTAGGTAGCCCATCAACATATTATCCTCTGAACATTGGATGATATTTCTGTTGATGAGCCAATGTCATTGAGAGAGAGAGAGAGTGAGAGAAAGTTACTAAATGACAGGGGACAGACGTAAGAATAGGAGATCCTTGATATTCGTTCTCGTGACCCTTTGGCATATGGAAATGACGTGCAACAGGAAAGTTGAGTGCGCTCTGGGACTTGATAATGCGCGCCCTTCCGGCCATGAAAATGTAGGAAGGGCGCGAGGACGATAGAGGGGACACAACGTACTTCAGACATGCAGAAGGTAATTCGGAGTGGCAAGGATATATTGCGACTGAAGACAGTAAACCAGATTTGTTTTAAATGGACCACATGAATGGACATCAGAAGCAACCGAGAGGGGCATGGCGTTAAGCAGTGAGTATTCAGAGAGTGACCATTCACAGGGGTTTCATAATTAACTGAACTAATGGGTAAAATCAAACTATCATGAGCCTGTGTCTTTGGGTACAAATACAAGTTGACTGAAGTTGACTGAAATGAATTGCCCAGCCAGGGCCACTGACCAACAGCAAAGATTTTCTTAAATGGGTTTAATATGTATGTACAGTTGAAGTCGGAAGTTCACATACACCTTAGCCAACTACATTTAAACTCAGTTTTTCACAATTCCTGACATTTCATCCTAGTAAAAATTCCCTGTCTTAGGTCAGTTAGGATCACCACTTTATTTTAAGAATGTGAAATGTCAGAATAATAGTAGAGAGAGTGATTGATTTCAGCTTTTATTTCTTTCATCACATTCCCAGTGGGTCAGAAGTTTACATACACTCAATTCGTATTTGGTAGCATTGCCTTTAAATTGTTGAACTTGGGTCAAACATTTCAGGTAGCCTTCCACAAGCTTCCCACAATAAGTTGGGTGAATTTTGTCCCATTCCTCCTGACAGAGCTTGTGTAACTGAATCAATTTTGTAGGCCTCCTTACTCGCACACGCTTTTTCGGTTCTGCCCACAAATGTTCTATAGGATTGAGGTCAGAGCTTTGTGATGGCCACTCCAATACCTTAACTTTGTGGTCCTTAAGCCATTTTGCAACAACTTTGGAAGTATGCTTGTGGTCATTGTTCATTTGGAAGACCCATTTGCGACCAAGCTTGAGATGTTGCTTCAATATATCCACATAATCTTCCTACCTCATGATGCCATCTATTTTGTGAAGTGCACCAGTCCCTCCTGCAGCAAAGCACCCCCACAACATGATGCTGCCACCCCCGTGCTTCACGGTTGGGATGGTGTTCTTCGGCTTGCAAGCCTCCCCCTTTTTCCTCCAAAGATAACGATGGTCATTATGGCCAAACATTTCTATTTTTGTTTCATCAGACCAGAGGACATTTCTCCAAAAAGTACAATCTTTGTCCCCATGTGCAGTTGCAAACCGTAGTCTGGCTTTTTTATGGCGGTTTTGGAGCAGTGGCTTCTTCTTTGCTGAGCGCTATTCCAGGTTATGTCGATATAGGACTCGTTTTACTGTGGACATAGATACCTTTGTACCTGTTTCTTCCTGCATCTTCACAAGGTCCTTTGTTCTGGGATTGATTTGCACTTTTGCACCAAAGTCTCCTTTCTGAGCGGTATGACGACTGTGTGGTCCCATTGTGTTTATATTTGCGTACTATTGTTTGTACAGATGATCGTGGTACCTTCAGGCGTTTGGAAATTGCTCCCAAGGAGGAACCAGACTTGTGGAGGTCTACAATTTTTTTCTGAGGTCTTGGCTGATTTCTTTTGATTTTCCCAAGTAAAGAGGCACTGTTTGAAGGTAGGCCTTGAAATACATCCACAGGTACACCTCCAATTGACTCAAATTATGTCAATTAGCCTATCGCAAGCTTCTAAAGCCATGACATAATTTTCTGGAATTTTCCAAGCTGTTTAAAGGCACAGTCAACTTCGTGTATGTACACTTCTGACCTACTGGAATTGTGATACAGTGAATTATAAGTGAAATAATCTGTCTGTAAACAGTTGTTGGAAAAATTGCTCGTGTCATGCACAAAGTAGATGTCCTAACCGACTTGCCAAAACTACAGTTTGTTACAAGAAATTTGTGCAGTGGTTGAAAAACGAGTTTTAATGACTCCAACCTAAGGGTATGTAAACTTCTGACTTCAACTGTATGTGTCCAGGACTGCTGCTGCTGTGCATGGTAGCCTCTGAGGTGTGGGATGCTGAGACCAGGCCCATAGACTTTGTGTGTGACAGAGTGTCCCGGAGGGACCTAAACACTGTGGCAGACATGGAGGCTGCATTGGTGAGGCTAAACCTGTATGTTTTAAACAATCTGCCATATACGTTACCTTTAACACAGAGAGTAGCTGTGTCTGTCTGTCTGTCTGTCTGTCTGTCTGTCTGTCTGTCTGTCTGTCTGTCTGTCTGTCTGTCTGTCTGTCTGTCCGTCTTACCTCTCTCCTTTAATGTCTGTATGCTTCTCTCCTCTCTTCAGGCTGATTGTGATGTCTTGAAGACCCTGCCGTCCCCCATTCAGCTCCCCTGCATCAAGGTTCACAAGGCTTCCTGGGAGAGGAAATCGGTACGCTATCAAACACTTCAACTTCTACTTCTCAAGGCAGATGATTTGTTTTCCTCGGTTCAGTAGCATCCAATTGTGGCAATAATTTGATGTTTGTATCTCTCTCTCTGCATGTGTGTGTGTGTGTGTGTGTGTGTGTGTGTGTGTGTGTGTGTGTGTGTGTGTGTGTGTGTGTGTGTGTGTGTGTGTGTGTGTGTGTGTGTGTGTGTTTGCATGTGTTATCTATGTGTGTGTGTTTATACCACAGGCTCAGGAGAAGAGGAGGGACATAGCTGTGTCTCTGGGTGCTCTGACTGGGAGTGTGAGGGTGGTTAGGACACTGAGCCAGCCTGGCTGTGCCTCAACTCTTCTGGAGAGGCTGGAGCATACTGTCAACAACTACCTACACATAGTCACACACCTAGACATCACGGTAAGAGATAATAATAAATACATACACAGACATATATATATATATATATATACACATATATACACAGTGCATTCAGAAAGTATTCAGACCCCTTCACTTTTTTTCAAATTTTGTTACATTACAGCCTTATTCTAAAATTAATTACATGTTTTTTTTCTCATCAATCTACCCACAATACCCCATAATGACAAAGCAAAACAGGTTAATTTTTTTTTGCAAATGTATTAAAAATTAAAAACAGAAATACCTTATTCACATAAGTATTCAGACCCTTTTTATGAGACTCTAAATTGAGCTCAGGTGCATCCTGTTTCCATTGATCATCCTTGAGATGTTTCTACAACTTGTGGTAAACTTGTGGTAATTTACCTGTGGTAAATTCAATTGATTGGACATGATTTGGAAAGGCACACACCTGTCTATATAAAAGTCCCACAGTTGACAGAGCATGTCAGAGCAAAAACCAAGCCATGAGGTCAAAGGAATTGTCCGTAAAGCTCAGAGACAGGATTGTGTCAAGGCACACATCTGGGGAAGGGTACCAAAACATTTCTGTACCATTGAAGGTCCCCAAGAACACAATGGCCTCCATCATTCTTAAATGGAAGAAGACTCTTCCTCGAGCCGGCCACCGGCCAAACTGAGCAATTGGGTCAGGTCAGGGAGGTGATCAAGAACCTGATGGTCACTCTGACAGAGCTCCAGAGTTCCTCTGTGGAGATGGGAGAACATTCCAGAAGGACAACCATCTCTGCAACTCCACCAATAAGGTCTTTATGGTAGGGTGGCCAGACGGTAGCCACTCCTCAGTAAAAGGCACTTGACAGCCCACTTAGTTTGCCAAAAGGCACCTAAAAACTCTCAGACCATGAGAAACAAGATACTCCGGTCTGATGAAACCAAGACTGAACTCTTTGGCCTGAATGCTAAGCACCATGTCTGGAGGAAACCTGGCACCATCCCTACAGTGAAGTATGGTGGTGGCAGCATCATGCTGTAGAGATGTTTTCAGCGGCAGGGACTGGGAGACTAGTCAGGATCGAGGGAAAGACGAACGGAGCAAAGTACAGAGAGATCTTTGAAGAAAACCTGCTCCAGAGCACTCGGGACCTCAGACTGGGGCGAAGGTTCACCTTCCAACAGGACAATGATCCTAAGAACACAGCCAAGACAATGCAGGAGTGGCTTCGGGACAAGCCGGTGAATGTCCTTGAGTGGCCCAGCCAGAGCCGGATTGAACCCGATCGAACATGTCAGGAGACCTGAAAATAGCTGTGCAGCGATGCTCCCCATCCAACCTGACAGAGCTTGAGAGGATCTGCAGAGAAGAATGGGAGAAACTCCCCAAATACAGGTGTGCCAAGCTTGTAGGGTCATACCCAAGAAGACTCTACGCTGTAATCACTGCCGAAGGAGTAAAGGGTCTGATATTTCCATTTTTTTTTTTATACATTACTAAAAATGTTAAGAAAACTGTTTTTGCTTTGTCATTATGGGGAATTGTGTGTAGATTGATGAGGGGATAAAAAATAAAAAAATGTTTAGAATAAGGCTGTAACAAAACAAAATGTAAGTCAAGTCAAGCAGTCTGAATGCTTTCAGAATGCACTGTGTGTGTGTGTACAAACACACCCACATGCAATTTTATTCATTTTGTAAACAAACACATCCATTTCGCCGCCCACACGTAGTTAGCCTATCAGTGTTGCTAAGTCACTATCGTTTCCATATGAAAAAGGCAGTATCCTGTCTTTTTCCAGGAATCTCTCATTGACTCCCTCTCATTTCATATGTAGCTGTGACCCCGACGACCCCTGCTCTTCCTTCCCCAGGAAGAAAAGCAGATAGCAGGGCATACCTTCCCCATGACAGAGGCACAGCCACGTAGGCCGAGCATGGAGTGCTTATGCAAGGGACAGGCCATTCACCAGCAACATTTGTCATAAGACTAGCTAGAAACGAGCAAAACAGAACAGTTGTTTCTTTCCAATTGGCATTCACAATGTGTGTCTTGAGTGTGTCTCCTTCTCATCACACAATGTCAACAAAAGGCTTTCATGTGTATTATCAAATTACCAATGCAGACTCCAGCTCTAAATCAACAAATGCTTAGGCAAAGTTAATAGCGTTTGTAATGGAAACTGTTGGGAATGTACATTTCCTCAAAATGTAAACCCATAGAAGGAAGAAGGATTGTTTAGGCTATATGTGACGTCTGTATCTTAAAGCATAATTGAGAAATAGTATACACTGAACAAAAATATAAAAGAAGCATGTAAAGTGTCGGTCCCATGTTTCTCGAGCTGAAATAAAAGATCCCAAATATTTTTTTAGATGCACAAAAAGCTTATTTCTCTCCAATTTTGTGCACATATTTGTTTACATCACTGTTAGTGAGCATTTTTGTCCATTGCCAAGAAACGCCACACCTGTCAGGTGGATGGATTATCAAGAAGCTGATTCAACAGCATGATCATTACACAGGTGCACCTTGTGCTGGGGACAATAAAAGGCCGCTCTAAACTGTGCAGTTTTATCACACAACACAATTCCACAGATATCTCAAGTGTTGAGGAAGCCATAAGCCGTCTCCTACATTGTTTCAGGGAATTTGGCAGTATGTCCAACCGGTCTCACAACCAACCGGTCTCGCAAGACCATGTGTAATCACACCACCCCAGGATTTCCACTTCCGTTTTTTTCACCTGCGGGATCGTCTGAGACCAGTCACCCAGACAGATGATGAAACTGTGGGTTTACACAACCGAAGAATTTCTGCACAAACTGTCAGACACCTTCTCAGGGAAGCTCATCTAGGTGCTCGTCATCATTGACCTGGCTGCAGTTCGGCATCATAACCGACTTCAGTGGGCAAATGCTCACCTTCGATGGCCACTGGCACTCTGGAGTAGTGTGCTCTTAACGGATGAATCCCAGTTTCAACTGTATAGGGCAGATGCAATCGTTCCTCTTAAGAAGTGAAAGGACCCTTCTATGGATTACATTTAGTGAAAATCTAAAGTATTAAGGTCTTTTTAGTTCTCGTTTAGTGAGGAATCACCCAGGTGTGTTATATTTTTGTTATACTGACTATCTCTCTTCCTCCATTCCCCCCCCCCCCCCCCCCCCCGTTCTCCCGCTCTTTCCATCCTACCTATACCCCACCTTGTCCCTCTTCCCTCTGGTCCTACAGGGGTCTGTGGAGAGCCCAGTGTTGTCCTGTACCCCTCAGAGTACCCACAGCCTGAGCACTGTTCTGTGGACTTTCAGCAGACTGCTCACTGGCAAGCTGGAGTGGCTTATGGCTGATCTGACCCACAGGTGCCCCAGAAGATGATGCAGAGGAAACAAGGAGAGGAAGCTGCTTAAGGGTATTGAGATGCAGCCACATAGAGAGATCTGCTTTAGAGTATTGACAGGGTCCAAAGAGCAAAGTAGACGAAAAGAGGGAGCTGCTTTAGAGTATTGAGATGCCCCCAGAGAGGAGAGGAGACGAGGAGAGGGGAGCTGCTCAGAGAGGAGAGGGGAAATGAAACAACCCCCTGCCACACAGCAAGCAGCCTTTTGTCTGGCTGATAATGAAAACATGTTTGATGAAACATGGAGATACGTTGCCCTCTTCTGGTCATTATTTGGAACTAGAGTTCACTCTTTCAGGCTTCAGCGTGGACTGCAGGATGTTTCTGCAGTACTACTACTACTGCAAGGACAAAATGAATAAGAAGAATGTATGTGTTGACACAATGACATCATGATTGATGAAATGAAAGACTATTTGATGGCTTGCAATGTATGGCACCTACCAACAGAGCATTTGGAACAAGTGTGAAGCAATTCCTTATTTGGATGCGATCATATACTAGTCCGCTTTTAGTATTTTTATATATTGTTCACTGTACATAACATTGGTTTTAAAACTGTATTTTCATTAATTAATTAATCAGGCTATATAAATATTTCCTTATACTTGTGTGAAATTATTCTAATTAAACCCACTAATGAAATTGTAGCCTGCCTACACTCAAAAAATCCTGTCTCATAAAATGCCAAATTTTACGCATAATGTTTTAATTAAACTTCTGTGAAAGTAATACAAATACTCGCTGAAACCAACCAGCTGTTGTACAATTTTGGGGTCATGAGGTGATCAAGGAGGGACCATCACTAATTGGATAAACAACAAAATGTTACAAATGGGCGTGGTCAATAAAATACTGACCGATAGGAAGAGCTTCTGCAGGGATGGTGGCAAGTAGTGTGGATGAAATGGAAGAAATGGAGAGAAGGTCGGAGAAGCTTGGAGAAGCAACAGCTGTGCTGGAGTGCGATCACTATGGGTGATTATTCTGATGATACAGAGTGGAATGATGATGTTCAAGAATCTGAATGGTCTGTAATGGAAAGACATAGGAAGAAGAGAGATCATGATACTGAAAGGTAGGAAATTTCTCGCATGAGTAGCCTCGTTTCACTGCCAAAAATGATCTGAAGGATCTGAATGTAGGATAACAGGGACTCTCAGCAACTATATTCAATGTGCCGGACAAATTTGAGGCTATGATTAAGGAGTTGGAGCTCTTCTCTGTCTGCATTAACAAGGACAACACACAGGTCTTTCCATTTATTGTATGATTTTTTTTTGTGTGCAAATGAACTCAAGCTTACGGACAATGTCAAATGTGATATAACGAAGCACCCGAGTGAGTTGAGTGCGCAATTACGCAGGTACTTTCCCGAAACGGATGGCACAAACAACTGGATTCGTTATCCCTTTCATGCCCTGCCTCCAGTCCACTTACTGATATCTGAAAAAGAGAGCCTCGAAATTGCAACAAGCGGTTCTGTGAAAATGTTATTTAATCAGAAGACACTGCCAGATTTCTGGATTGGGCTGTGCTCAGAATATTCTGCCTTTAAGACCCTGATTCTCTTTAGAACCATGTACCTATGTGAGAGTGGATTCTCGGCCCTCACTAGCATGAAAACTAAATACAGGCACAGACTGTGTGTGCAAAAAGACTGCGACTCTCTCCAATACAACCCAACA
This sequence comes from Oncorhynchus mykiss, assembly GCF_057628025.1. Lineage (NCBI taxonomy): Eukaryota > Metazoa > Chordata > Actinopteri > Salmoniformes > Salmonidae > Oncorhynchus > Oncorhynchus mykiss. The sequence goes on from NC_143029.1 coordinate 59,393,393, forward strand.
TTGCAGAGTTACTGTATGTGCATCCTTTCAAGCACACCCTTCTCATTAACCTGTCGTGAGTGATTCACCATTTTTGATGAACAAATAAGGTTTTATATGAAAGATGGTTAAATAAAGAGCAAAATGATTTATTATTAAATTGTTATTTGTGCCCTGGTCCTATAAGAGCTCTTTGTCACTTCCTACGAGCCGGGTTGTGACGACAACTCACACTCATTCCTATGTTTAATAAATGTATCGTATTGTGTGTGTGTGTGTGTGTGTGTGTGTGTGTGTGTGTGTGGCAGGCTTACAATGGTGGGAAAAAAAACAACATTTGAGGGTGCGCTGACCCTGGTGCTAGAGAGGGTACAGCTGGAGGTTGAATGTTTGAAGGGGTACGGGACTATAAAAAGTCTGGAAACCACTGTGATAGGTTAAGGGGAGTCATCACTGGAGTCTCAATATCTATGTCCACAGATGATATTAAAGAAAATGTGAAGGGAGGCAGAGTGATTGAGGCCAAAAAGTTGATCAGTAGGAAAGAGGGTCAAAGTAGTGAAAGCTTATCAGTGATGCTGAGGTTTGAGAAAGTCTTGCCGGGACATGTACAGATAGGATTCCTTAGTTTCAATGTTGGAGATTTTTTGTCCATATGCACTGCAGTGTTTTAAATGCCAAAGAATGGGACATGAAGCTGTTCAGTGTAAAGGAATGTGTGGTGTCAAAGGACACTTTGATAATGAATAAAGTTGACTTCATGGCTTTTATTGGGAAGGTTATCAATACGACTCAGGTTGTGTAAAGCAGAAATGTCAGGTTGAAGGTTATTGTGGAGACGGCAAAGGAGAAATTGGGGGTAACAGATGTGTTACCGTTGAAATGGTTGTTGACATGCTGTGGACAGCTGGTTGTTTCAGCATGATATAGATAACGTTTAATGGGGTTGGGGAGGGGGTTTTGGGGAGGAGGAAGGGTGTGGTAGAAGTTAGGGATTTATTTGGTTTTGAATTTTATTTTCATGGTAGTACAGAATTTGGAAGATCATGATTGATCATACAATCCAGCACAGTAGGTGGCAGCATGCACTTTAAACGTTTGATTGCGGACCGCCATGTTATCATAGAAGAAGATGAAGAGCTTTTGCTGCAGTGCTTAAAGTTGACAATCTAGGTGATGAATGTAAGGAAGAAAATCTAAGAATGCATGAAGATGTATAGTGTAAGAAGTGGGATTCTGGAGAATGACTGGATGCTGGATTAACCATGTTTGAAATGAGGGGTGTGGTTGTACTGCTCCAGGTGAGGATACATTATGTTTAAACATCTGCCTACAGAAGTTTTGGGAACGATTTGCGTTTATTTAACAAAATATCGAGGACAGGAGAGCTACCATCAGGATGGAAACGTGCTGTGGATTTGCCTTTTGTGAAGCCTGGTAAAGATCCATCCTGTCCTGCTCGTTATAGACCTATTGCACTTACATCAAATCTCTGTAAATTAGTGGAACAGGTTATTGTAGGCATATTGGTGTATTTATCTTGAACATGAATATTTATCGTACTTTGATGATTGTCCACATCTTATGGGTGCTTTTTATTTTTTAATTTCTATTTATTTTTATTTCACCTTTATTTGTATATGGTTCTGCGGCTTTTACATCGCTGTTGTGCCATCATAGGATGCAAGCTAGGGCACTCAGGATGTGTGATGGTGCATTTAAAACTACACCGGTTCAGGCTTTACAGTACATCACTGGGGCTAAGCTGCCTGTCATCCAGGACCTCTACACCAGGTGGTGTCAGAGGAAGGCCCTAAAAATTGTCAAAGACCCCAGACACCCCAGTCAGAGACTGTTCTCTCTATTACCGCATGGCAAGTGGTACCGGAGTGCCAAGTCTAGGACAAAAAAAAAAAATGTTTTTACCCCCAAGCCATAAGACTCCTGAACAGGTAACCAAATGGCTACCTGGACTATTTGCATTGTGTGCCCCACCAACCCCTCTTTTTACACTGCCTCTACTCTCTGATTATCATATATGCATAGTCACTTTAACTATACATTCATGTACATACTACGTCAATTGGGCTGACCAACCAGTGCTCCCACACATTGGCTAACCGGGCTATCTGCATTGTGTCCCACCCACCACCCGCCCACCCCACCCCTCTTTTACGCTACTGTTGCTCTGTTCATCATATACAGTGCCTTGCGAAAGTATTCGGCCCCCTTGAACTTTGCGACCTTTTGCCACATTTCATGCTTCAAACATAAAGATATAAAACTGTATTTTTTGTGAAGAATCAACAACAAGTGGGACACAATCATGAAGTGGAATGACATTTATTGGATATTTCAAACTTTTTTAACAAATCAAAAACTGAAAAATTGGGCGTGCAAAATTATTCAGCCCCCTTAAGTTAATACTTTGTAGCGCCACCTTTTGCTGCGATTACAGCTGTAAGTCGCTTGGGGTATGTCTCTATCAGTTTTGCACATCGAGAGACTGACATTTTTTCCCATTCCTCCTTGCAAAACAGCTCGAGCTCAGTGAGGTTGGATGGAGAGCATTTGTGAATAGCAGTTTTCAGTTCTTTCCACAGATTCTCGATTGGATTCAGGTCTGGACTTTGACTTGGCCATTCTAACACCTGGATATGTTTATTTTTGAACCATTCCATTGTAGATTTTGCTTTATGTTTTGGATCATTGTCTTGTTGGAAGACAAATCTCCGTCCCAGTCTCAGGTCTTTTGCAGACTCCATCAGGTTTTCTTCCAGAATGGTCCTGTATTTGGCTCCATCCATCTTCCCATCAATTTTAACCATCTTCCCTGTCCCTGCTGAAGAAAAGCAGGCCCAAACCATGATGCTGCCACCACCATGTTTGACAGTGGGGATGGTGTGTTCAGCTGTGTTGCTTTTACGCCGAACATAACGTTTTGCATTGTTGCCAAAAAGTTCAATTTTGGTTTCATCTGACCAAAGCACCTTCCTCCACATGTTTGGTGTGTCTCCCAGGTGGCTTGTGGCAAACTTTAAACAACACTTTTTATGGATATCTTTAAGAAATGGCTTTCTTCTTGCCACTCTTCCATAAAGGCCAGATTTGTGCAATATACGACTGATTGTTGTCCTATGGACATAGTCTCCCACCTCAGCTGTAGATCTCTGCAGTTCATCCAGAGTGATCATGGGCCTCTTGGCTGCATCTCTGATCAGTCTTCTCCTTGTATGAGCTGAAAGTTTAGAGGGACGGCCAGGTCTTGGTAGATTTGCAGTGGTCTGATACTCCTTCCATTTCAATATTATCGCTTGCACAGTGCTCCTTGGGATGTTTAAAGCTTGGGAAATCTTTTTGTATCCAAATCTGGCTTTAAACTTCTTCACAACAGTATCTCGGACCTGCCTGGTGTGTTCCTTGTTCTTCATGATGCTCTTTGCGCTTCTAACGGACCTCTGAGACTATCACAGTGCAGGTGCATTTATACGGAGACTTGATTACACACAGGTGGATTGTATTTATCATCATTAGTCATTTAGGTCAACATTGGATCATTCAGAGATCCTCACTGAACTTCTGGAGAGAGTTTGCTGCACTGAAAGTAAAGGGGCTGAATAATTTTGCACGCCCAATTTTTCAGTTTTTGATTTGTTAAAAAAGTTTGAAATATCCAATAAATGTCGTTCCACTTCATGATTGTGTCCCACTTGTTGTTGATTCTTCACAAAAAAATACAGTTTTATATCTTTATGTTTGAAGCCTGAAATGTGGCAAAAGGTCGCAAAGTTCAAGGGGGCCGAATACTTTCGCAAGGCACTGTATGCATAGTCACTTTAACCATATCTACATTTACATACTACCTCAATCAGCCTGACTAACCGGTGTCTGTATGTAGCCTTGCTACTGTATATAGCCTGTCTTTTTACTGTTGTTTTATTTCTTTACCTACCTATTGTTCACCTAATACATTTTTTGCACAATTGGTTAGAGCCTGTAAGTAAGCATTTCACTGTAAGGTTGTACTCTGCTCACGTGACAAATAAACTTTGATTTGAGATACTGGGGAAATGCCACTATCCCTTAGAGTTAAGGTAACCCTGCATACTGGGCAAGACTGAAGGGTAGCACGGTAGATCATTCTACGCTAACAGTATTGGAAGACTGCTGGAAATATGCACAATATCAAAAGAGGGGTTCTGGCCCAGAGATTGGAAAAGGGATTGATGAATTATGGACTGAGAGATATTGTAATAAGGCCATCTGTGCATTTATTCAAGACCACGTGTTGATCTTAGCCTGACCGAAGAAAATAAACAGTGGTGTGAAGAAGATAATGTAGGAGCACTAGTGAATCAATATATTAGTAATCAGTTGTATTATTGTCTTGCAGTGTATACAGACGGTTCAAAGGATCCCATGAATGGGAAGACGGGAGCAGGTGTATTTATGCAGGTGTATTTCCTGAGTTCGATGTTAATCTATGCAACAGACTGACAAATGATTTATCTGTACATTCAACAGAAATGGTTGCGATTGTTGTTGGATTGCAATGGACAGAGGAGGTGCAACCAAGAAGAGTAGTAATGGTGCAGACTCTGCATCAGTTTTGTGTAGTTGAAGATCTGGAAAGTTGGAACGTAAGGATGTATGGTTGCAAAAAGTGATGCTGTTGTTGGGGTTACCAAGAAATGCTATTGAAATTCAGTTCTGTTGGATTCCGGCGTGGTAATTCCAACAATGTTTGGTGCTGTTGACTACATCCAAATAGGGGAATATGGGGGACTTTACATGCTGGCACACACACACACACACACACACACACACACACACACACACACACACACACACACACACACACACACACACACAGACAGACCTACAGTATTTGACTATTTTCTCCGGTCTGTTTGTGTAGCGGTCATTGTGGGCCAGTGTGGGATGTACCAGTCCATAGCCATGTTCATAGTGGCATACCTCATCAGTTTGACTGTTCTGTCGGTCAGTGCCATCGCCAGCGGGGCTCGGGATGCTGGCTGCGCCTACTGTGTCCTTAGCACCACTGATCTTGGACCAGGTGTTGCCTGCTGAATACTGGCGGTCTCTGCTCTATGGCACGGCCATTCTTCTCTGCCTCTTCTGTCGGGTAAGATAGTTTTCTCTCTCTCCTCTGCTTCCTTAGAGGCATGCTGGAAACTCCCTAGCCCGTACACACTGGGAGAAAGGAAAGAGAAATGTGATGCAGTGTGTCTCTTCCTGGGGATGCATTATACCCTATTTACTATATAATGTACTAGGTTTTGTTTGCAAACTATACATGATGACATCTACATATACTGTCATTTCAGATTAGTGCTCACATCTATGCCAAGGCCGTCTTCCTAATTTTCAGTAATCGTCATGTTGGTCCTGGCCACCTTCATCCTCAGTTTCTTCGCTGTGGGCCCGCGGGACATCACGCTGCCCTACGCTCCTGGTGCCAACGCTACCACAGGTCTGGGCACTGCCAACTTCACTGATCATTGCCTGGCAACCCTGAGGGACAACCTGTGGGGGGGGGGATAGGATGTCTTGTTGGTGTGGTTGCATTCCAGGGGTTGGGCTATGTAGAGGTCTGGTGGACATCTTTTGAGCATATCCATCAAAAGTACCTAAACACCATTTTCACTAGGGCTGCATCCCAAACCACCCTTTTGCCTCCTCCTCCATATGCACAAGTTAACCATCACTAGCTGGCTTCCACCCGGTTACGCAACCCTGCACCTTAGAGGCTGCTGCCCTATAGACTTGGGAGTCACTGGCCACTTTAATACTGTTTAAATCATGTTTACATATTGCTTTATAGTGTATACTCTTCTATTCTACTGTATTTTAGTCAATGACACTCTGACATTGCTCATTCTAACATTTATATATTTCTTAATTCCATTCTTTTACTTTGAGATGTGTGTGTATTGTTGTGAATTGTTAGATACTACTGCCCTGTTGGCGCAATTTCGCTGCACCCACAATAACATCTGCTAAATATGTGTATGTGACAAATAAAATTTGATTTGATGCACAAGTTGCCCAAATTAGAGGGTGTAGGGGCGAACTAGACTGAGACAGCAAGGCTGCAGGCTCCAGAGCGAAGTGCTATCCCAACACGCACTGCAATATGTTTTTTTTCATACAAAATAACACAAAAATGACAAATACCTCCCAAATAATGTTTATCTGTTACTGAGGTTTAGATCTTGTAAAACGACAGCAGGAAATTGTTCATTTGAATCTTCATTTGTGTTTTATTATGAAACAGATGAGGGCTGGTTTGGTATTCACCGTAGACCTGTAATCCTATACGCTTTGTTTACACGAGCAGCCCTATTCTGATCTTTTGCCCAATTATTGACAAATGGGTTGATCTGATTGTTCAAGAGTTGATATGATTGGTCATAACACCAATTATTGGATGAAGATCAGGGCAACGTTCAGATGCCAAACATTCTTGAACATTGCAGATAGAAATGCCATGAATAGAGCTGACATGATTCCTTATTTTAAATATGAGGCATGTTTTGATCTACAAAGCCTATTTCTATCTGAACGTTCCAAATTGTTCCAATTCTACAGAACACCCCACGAATTGGGCTGCCTGTGTAAACGCAGCCATAATAGTTCAGAATTCCAAATTGGCAATATCTTGGCTTTGGAGATTGTCTTGATAGATGTTCATGTATTCTGTGATCTCTTCTCCCCTCCCAGCTGGCTACACAGGAGACTATACCACAGGCACCATGATGACATTTACACCGTGTTTGCTGTCATGTTCAACGGCTGTACAGGCATCATAGTTCTAGTTCCAACATGTCAGGTGAGACTAAGGGCAGATATTGGCAGAAGTTCAGCGTGTTTGTGAGTGTTTTAGCAGACCTGAGTTCAAATGCTTTTTAGGGTATTTCAACTACTTTCAAAGACATTTGGAAGTTGTTATTTAGAAATGCTTTTTTTTATTTGAGAAGTAGTTGAGTATATGAATGTTTTTGGAAATGCACTTGGAAAGTATTTTTAAAATACTCCAATACACTAATTCAAATACTCCCTTGCATTTAACCAGGTATTGCATTTAACCAGGCCCGGGGCCACATTATTTGAAAGTACTTAAATACACAGAAAATAAGTATTTAAATAACAAATACTCAAATATCATAAAAAAAAAAAAAAAAACAGGTCTGGTGTTTAGACATAATATTTTGTCACTGAAGCCATTTTTATTATATACTGAGTGTACAAAACATTAGGAACACCTGCTCTTTAGACTGACCAGGTGAATCCAGGAGAAAGCTATGATCCCTTATTGATGTCACTTGTTAAATTCACTTCAATCAGTGTAGATGAAGGGGGAAGACAGGTGAAATAAGGATTTTCAAGCACTGAGACATGGATTGTGTATGTGTGCCATTCAGAGGGTGAATGGGCAAGACAAAAGATTCAGTGGCTTTGAACGGCATATGGTAGTAGGTGCCAGGCGCAATGGTTTGTGGCAAGAGTTTCCCGTGTGTATGAAGAAGGGTTCATCACCCAAAGGACATCCAGCCAACTTGACACAACTGTGGGCCAGCATCCCTGTCGCACGCATTCAAATCGATGTAGAGTCCATGCCCCAACGAATTGAGGCTGTTCTGAGGGCAAAATGGGTGCAACTCAGTATTAGAAAGGTGTTCCTAATGTTTTGTGTGTGTGTGTCTCTCGCTCTCTCATTTAGCAATGTTTTTTCCAAAATAACTTATTAATGCGTGGACTCTCTCCTCTCTCTCTTACTTTACTCCAGGGGACCTGGAGAGCCCAAGCTACTCTATCCTCAGGGGAACCCTGGCAGCAGTCATCTTAACCTTCATCTCCTACAGTATTCCTGCTCAGCCTGCTGGTGGCCTACTCCTGTGACCGGTCAGCACAAATGCGCACACACAGGCTTACACACAAGCACATACAGTGGCAAGAACAAGTATGTGAATCCTTTTGAAATATCTGGATTTCCTCTTAAATTGGTCATCAAATTTGATCTGATCTTCATCTAGGTCACAACAATTGACAAACGGTCTGCTTCAACTATTAACACAAACAATTATACGTTTTCATGTCTTTAATGAACACACCGAGTAAACATTCACAGTGCAGGGTGGGAAAAGCATGTGAGCCTTTGGATTTAATAACTGGTTGACTCTCCTTTGGCAGCATTAACCTCAGCCAAACGTTTTTTGTAGTTGCGGATCAAACCTGCACAACGGTTAGGAGGAATTTTGGTCCATTCCTCTTTACAAAACTGTTTCAGATCAGCAATATTCTTGGGATGTCTGGTGTGAACCGTTCTCTTGAGGTCATGCCACAGCATCTCAATCGGGTTGAGGTCAGGACTCTGACATGGCCACTCCAGAAGGCGTATTTTCTTCTGTTGAAGCCATTCTGTTGATTTACTTCTGTGTTTTGGGTCATTGTCCTGTTGCATCACCCAACTTCTGTTGAGCTTCAATTTGCGGACAGAAAGCCTCCTGCAAAATGTATTGATAAACTTGGGACTTCATTTTTCTGTCCATGATAGCAAGCTGTCCATGCCCTGAGGCAGCAAAGCAGCCCCAAACCACTATGCTCCCTCCACCATACTTTAAAGTTAGCATGTGGTTTTGATGTTGGTGTGCTGTGCCTTTTTTTCTCCACACATAGTGTTGTGTGTTCCTTCCAAACAACTCAACTGTAGTTTCATCTGTCAACAGAATATTTTGCCAGTAGTGCTGTGGAACATCCAGGTGCACCTTTGGCTTCTTCCGTGGTGTCCTCCCATGAACACCATTCTTGTTTAGTGTTTTACGCATCGTAAACTCGTCAACAGAGATGTTAGCATGTTCCAGAGATTTCTGTAGGTCTTTAGCTGACACTCTAGGATTCTTCTTAACCTCAATGAGCATTCTGCGCTATGCTCTTGCAGTCATCTTTGCAGGACGTCCACTCCTAGGGAGAGTAGCAACAGTGCTGAACTTTCTCAATTTATAGACAATTTGTCTTACCATGGACTGATGAACATCAAGGCTTTTAGAGATACTTTTGTAACCCTTTCCAGCTTTATGCAAGTCAACAATTCTTCACCTTAGGTCTTCTGAGATCTCTTTTGTCAGAGGTATGGTTCATATCAGGCGACGCGTCTTGTGAATAGCAAACTCAAATTTTGTGAGTTTTTATGGGTCAATGCAGCTCTAACCAACATCTCCAATCTCGTCTCATTGACTGGACTCCAGGTTAGCTGACTCCTGACTTCAATTAGCTTATGGAGAAGTCATTAGTCTAGGGGTTCACATACTTTCCCAACCTACACTGTGAATGTTTAAAGGATGTATTCAAAATAGAGAAAAATATACTAATGTTTGTGTTATTAGTTTAAGCACACTATTTGTCTATTGTGACCTAGATGAAGATCAGATCAAATTTGATGACCAATTTAAGAGGAAATTCAGGTATTGCAAAAGGGTTCACATACTTTTTCTTGCCACTGTATGTATGTATGTACATACATACATATGCAGACACCTGTTCACACACAACTGCATCTTTGTTTACTTGGCAGTGGTAATTACATTATCCGGTAACACGATTATGGCAAGCCACACAGACTTGAGATGGTTAACCATGGGTAAAGAAACCAAAGGCATCCTTCCAAAGGTTTATACAGTGATTCGGAAAGTATTCAGACCCCTTGCCTTTTTCCACATTTTGTTACGTTACAGCCTTATTCTAAAATTGATTGAATAAATTGTTTTCCTCATCAATCTACACACAATAGCCCATAAGGACGAAGCAAAAACAGGTTTCTAGACATTTTTGCAACAAAAAAAAACAGATACCTTATTTACACAAGTATTCAGACCCTTGGTTATGAGACTCGAAATTAAGCTCAGGTGCATCCTGTTAACATTGATCATCCTTAAGATGTTTCTACAACTTGAATGAAGTCCACCTGTGGTAAATTCAATTGATTGGACATGATTTGGAAAGGCACACACCTGTCTATATAAAAGTCCCACAGTTGACAGTGCATTTCAGAGCAAAAACCAAGCCATGAGGTCAAACAAATTGTCCGTAGAGCTCAGAGACAGGATTGTGTCGAGGCACAGATCTGGGGAAGGGTACCAAAATGTTTCCGTGCCATTGACGGTCCCCAAGAACACAGTGGCCTCCATCACCAAGACTCATCCTAGAGCTGGCCAACCGGCCAAACTGAGCAATCAGGGGAGAAGAGCATTGGTCAGGGAGGTGACCAAGAACCTCATGGTCACTCTGACAGAGCTCCAAAGTTCCTATGTGGAGACGCGAGAACCTTCCAGAAGGAAAACCATCTCTGCAACTACACCAATCAGGAACTTATGGTAGAGTAGCCAGACGGAAGACATTCCTCAGTAAAAGACACTTGACAGCCCGCTTGGAGTTTGTCAAAGTGCACCTAAAGGACTGTCAGACAATGAGAAACAAGATTCTCTGATCTGATGAAACCAAGATATAACTCTTTGGCCTGAATGCCAACCGTCACATCTGGAGGAAACCTGGCATCATCCCTACAGTGAAGCTTGGTGGTGGCAGCATCATGCTGTGGGGATGTTTTTCAGCGTCAGGGACTGGGAGACTAGCCAGGATTGTGGGAAAGATGAACCAAGTAAAGTACAGAGGGATCCTTGATGAAAACCTGCTCCAGAGGGCTCAGGAACTCAAAGACTTGGGCAAGGTTCTGACACATGGGTGTGTCTTGGTGGTGGCAACGATAAACCAAAGAAACCCACATCAAACCACACCCCCAAGTCAACTCATATTTGGCTTTGGGGCAAGTCTCTTAATGTCCTTGAGTGGCCCAGCCAGAGCCCGGACTTTAATCCGATCGAACACCTCTGGAGAGACCTCAAAATAGATGTGCATTAACACTCGCCATCCAACCTGACGGAGCTTGAGAGCATCTGCAGAGAAGAATGTCAAAAACTCCCCAAATACAGGTGTGCCAATCTTGTAGCGTCATACCCAAGAAGACTCGAGGCTGTAATTGCTGCCAAAAGTGCTTCAAAAAAGTACTGAATAAAGGGTCTGAATACTTATGTAAATGGGATATTTCAGTTTTTTTGTGTTTGCTTTATCATTATGGGGTGGTGTGTGTAGATAGATGGAAACGATTTAATACATTTTTTAATAAGGCTGTAACATACCAAAAAGTCAAGTGGTCTGAAAACTTCTCGAATGCACTGTATCTGTGGTGCAGTGATAATGTACCCCTTTCTCCCAGTCATCTTCTCCAGAGAGACTAGTTTCCTGGGGGACATCAATGTGAGGGGCCTCCCACATCCTCTGAGTACTCCCCATGGACAACCTGGCGAGTGGTAAGGCTGAAATAACCCCAAGTCTGCACATCTTGATTGACACCATCTCCCTCAAAGGTTCTTATATCATTCTATTCTGGTATTCTACACAATGTGTCTCAGCTGTTTGGTGCTTTGCATGTCCACATAGGTGAAAAACCATTCCTAAATCTCAGTTTAGGAAGTTACTAACTTAATGACCAAAGTTATCCTATTTACACTTTTCAGTCAATTTTGGCACTAGAATTTATGTTTAGGACTACTATCGATGCCACATTGGCCGTTTTCAACCAGATAATCAGCTTCTCTTTATGTGTGGTTAACCAGACAGGATCAGTCCAGTTGGGGTTAAAGGGAGAGTTCTCCCTGAAATTCACCTCAACTTAAGTTCGTCATGATTTTAACTTCTTAAATGGGGGTCTTAAGCTGATGAGTTTATTCCACACAATCTGTAGTATGTAGATGAAGTAGGATCTATATGTGTACGCAGAAATGGGCCTTTACCTGGCACACGTGTGCTCGGGGCATAGTGGGCTGCCTGGTGGTGATGTTCCAGATTAAAATGCAGAATTGCAAGTGGCCATGACTGAAGGCAAACGAGTTGTCTTTGGGGTGTGGTTTCATGTGGGTGTTTTTTGGGGTATGTCTTTGCCATGCAATCACACCAAATGAGGGCTGATTCAGTTCTATGTGTGGGTTAAAGTAGAGGGAAGGTTCTACAACACCTTGTTACTCACGAGCATTATCAAGTAATGTAGCTAGCAAGCTAGTGTAACCAAATCACTGTCACTAACAACACCAGGCACAGTCTCAAGTTTGACGGTTGACAGCATGCAGAACATGCTGCTAGCATTGGATGTAATCTATATCTTGGCCATCTGAACTTTAAGGAAGCCCCTTTTCACTAGAGTAGCTATGTCCCAATCAATGTGTGCATTGCATATCAAGCTGATACTGTGTTGTCTGGGGAATTCATTTTGCATGGACCAGTGCGCTGGGTGGAGGGAGTTTACTCATTTTCAACCATTCCATCGGTCCTCCTAAAGAGAGGTCTCCACCCGCCTGCGGCACCAGGCCATGAAAAGTGAACTCACCCAGTCTTTTCCCAAAAACACAGTACCACCACCAAGAAAGATCTGGGAGAGAAATAGCTCTGGATGAGATGATAGACACAGTTCAAGTCAAGATAAACTTTGACCAACCCCAGCCCAGCTCCAAGATCCATTTGCAGCCCTTGAGCAGAGCTGCCAACCATCAAACACTTCAAGCCGTCATGGCTGGGGGAAAGTGAGTGCCATAAGAACAGAACTGTGGACAAAGTGGAATAAGAAGGCCAAATCTCTATGGGCACATAAAACAAGAAGGCCAGTAACCTAGTGTCCTTTTCACACACTCAGCCCACTAAAGGAATCAGGGAGGTAATAAGAGTGGTGCCCTGACATTTTAAAACAGACACTTCACTGACCGAGAGTCCATTTCAAAGGCCACTTGGCTTGCAAAAAAAGGAATGGTTTGTTGACTGAAGTTATAGAGGTTTTCTAGAGAAGCCATTATGTTATTTGGGAAATCTGTGTTTAATTGAGCCAAAGACTCACTTTGTTCCATTCTGCTTTATTGGTATGGATATGCTCAGGGTATTATGCAGCCCCATTGTCATCCATTTATTCCTTTAAGTGCTTGATTGGTTCAATGCTCTTATTTGTACATGTCATGTAGAAGACAGAGCACCTTACATGAGCAATTAAGGTTAAGTGCCTTGTCACCAATAATTAAAACCAGCAACCTTTTGTTTACCAGACCAACGCTCTTAACCACTAGGCTTTTACTGCACAGTACAGTAAGATCTGGAAAACTGCGCCCGCTGATATGGCCTTGTTTTTTTGGCTTCTCGAGAAATGCTGGAGGCCATGACAGAAGCCAAACATGAGTTGGCTTGGGGGTGTGGTTTGATATGGGTTCTTGGGTGTGTCCTTGCCACCACCCAGACACACCCATCTGCCAGAACCTTGCCCGCAGCTGTTTCCTCCCACTCAGTCACAACAAACAAACCTCCTGCAGGTTGAGTTCAATAACTACAGGCAGATAATGTGAATGTAGTGCTATGTATATTTATTTGTTATGGTGCAAGTAACATTTTTATGCCAAGTGTGTGTTTCCACCAAACTGACTTGTTGAGAGCCTCCCGAGTGGCGCAGTAGTCTAAGACACTGCATCACAGTGCTAGCTGTGCCACTAGAGATCCTGGTTTGTGTCCAGGCTCTGTCACAGCCAGCCGCGACCGGGAGACCCATGGCGCACAATTGGACATGTGTCATCTGGGTTAGGGGAGGGTTTGGCCGGCAGGGATGTTCCTGTACCATCGCACAGTAGCGACTCGTGTGGCGGGCTGGGGGCAATGCACACTGACATGGTCCCAGGTGTACGGTGTTTCCTCCGACACACTGGTGTGGCTGGCTTCTGGGTTAAGCGGGCGTTGTGTCAAGAAGCAGCGCGGCTGGGTTGTGTTTCGGGGGACACGAGGCTCTCGACCTTCGCCTCTCCTGAGTCCGTACAGGAGTTGAAGAAGGGAAAAATGACTTGTTGCAGATGCGTGATTTCCCCTCATCAATCTACATGCATTGCCCCATAATGACAAAGCAAAAACAGGTTTTTAGATATTTTGGCAAATTTATCAGCAAAAAAAAACATATCACATTTACATAAGTATTCAGACCCTCGACTCCGTACTTTGTTGAAGCACCTTTTGCAGCAATTACAGCCTTGAGTCTTCTTGGGTATGACGCTACTAGCTTGGCATACCTGTATTTGGGGAGTTTCTCCCATTCTTTTCTGCAGATGCTCTCAAGCTCTGTCAGGTTGGATGGGGCGCAATGCTGCACAGCTATTTTGAGGTTTCTCCAGAGATGTTCGATCGGGTTCAAGTCCGGGCTCTGGCTGGGCCACTCAAGGACATTTAGAGACTTGTCCCGAAGCCACTCCTGCAATGTCTTGGCTGTGTGGTTAGGGTCGTTGTCCTGTTGGAAGGTGAACTTTTTTATTTTTATTTTACCTTTATTTAACTAGGCAAGTCAGTTAAGAACAGATTCTTATGTTCAATGACTGCCTAGGAACGGTGGGTTAACTGCCTGTTCAGGGGCAGAATGACAGATTTGCACCTTGTCAGGTCGGGGATTTTAACTTGCAACCTTTCGGTTACTAGTCCAACACTCTAACCACTAGGCTACTCTGCCGCCCCAAACTTGCGCCCCAGTCTGAAATAGTGAGCGCTCTGGAGCAGATTTTCATTAAGGATCTCTCTGTACTTTCTTTGGATAATTTTTGTCCTGGGTCCTGGCTAGTCTCCCAGTCCCTGCCGATGAAAAACACCCCCACAGCATGATGCCTCACCGTAGAGATGATGCCAGGTTTCTTCCAGACGTGACACTTGGCATTCAAGCCAAAGTGTTCAGTCTTGATTTCATCAGACCAGAGAATCTTCTTTCTCATGGTCAGAGTCTTTAGGTGCCTTTTGGCAAACTCCAAGCGGGCTGTCATGTGCCTTTTACTGAGGATTGGCTTCCGTCTAGCCACTCTACCATAAAGGCCTGATTGGTGAAGTGCTGCAGAGATGGTTGTCCTTCTGAAAGTTTCTCCCATCTCCACAGAGGAACTCTAGAGCTCTGTCAGAGTGACCATCAAGGTTCTTGGTCACCTCCATGACCAATGCCCTTCTCTCTCAATTACTCAGTTGGCCAGGTGGCCAGCTCTAGGAAGAACCATTGAAGAATGATGGAGGCCACTGTTCTTGGAAACTTTCAATACTGCAGAAGTTTTTGGTACCCTTCCCTAGATCTGTGACTTGACACAATCCTGTCATGGAGCTCTACAGATAATTCCTTTGGCCTCAGCTTGGCTTTGGCGCCTAGTCAAGGGTCTGAATACTTACATGAATATGTTATTTCCAGAACATGCATGCATACATACATACATACATACATACATACATACATACATGCATACATACATACTCATTCAAGGGTTTTTCTTTATTTTTAATATTTCTACATTGTAGAGTAATAGTGAAGTCATCAAAACTATGAAATAACACATTGAATCATGTAGTAACCGAAAAGTGTTAAACAAATCAAAATATATTTTATATTTGAGATTCTTCAAAGTAGCCACCCTTTGCCTTGATGACAGCTTTGCACACTCTTGGCATTCTCTCAACCAGCTTCATGAGGTAGTCACAGTCAATTAACAGGTGTGCCTTGTTAAAAGTTAATTTGTGGAATTTATTTCCATCTTTATGTGTTTGAGCCAATCAGTTGTGCTGTGGCAAGGTAGGGGTGGTATACAGAAGATAGCCCTATTTGGTAAAAGACCAAGTTAATCTTATGGCAAGAACAGCTCAAATAAGCAAAGCCAAACAACAGTCCATCATTACTTTAAGATTTGAAGGTCAGTCAATGCGGAACATTTCAAGAACTTTGAAAGTTTCTTCAATTGCAGTCGCAAAAACCATCAAGCGCTATGATGAAACTGGCTCTCCCGAGGACCGCCACAGGAAAGGAAGACCCAGAGTTACCTCTGCTGCAGAGGATAAGTTCATTAGAGTTAACTGTACCTCAGATTGCAGCCCAAATAAATGCTTCACGGAGTTCAAGTAACCGAAACATCTCAACATCAACTGTTCAGAGGAGACTCTGTGAATTAGGCCTTCATGGTCGATTTGCTGCAAAGAAACCACTACTAAAGGACACCAATAATAAGAAGAGACTTGCTTGGGCCAAGAAACACAAGCTGGGCATTAGACTGTTGGAAATCTGTCCTTTGGTCTGATGAGTCCAAATTTGAGATTTTTGGTTCCAACAGCTGTGTCTTTTGTGAGACGCAGAGTAGGTGAACGGATGATCTCTGCAAGTGTGGTTCCCCACATGAAGCATGGAAGAGGAGATGTGATGGTGCGGGGGTGCTTTGCTGGTGACTGTCTGTGATTTATTTCAAATTCAAGTCACACTTAACCAGCATGGCTACCACCGTATTCTGCAGCGATGCACCATCCCATCTTGCGCTTAGTGGGATTATCATTTGTGTTTCAACAGGACAATGAACCAAAACACACCTCCAGGCTGTGTAAGGGCCATTTGACCAGGGAGAGTGATGGAGTGCTGCATCAGATTACCTGGCCTCCACAATCACCTGACCTCAACCCAATTGAAATGGTTTGGGATGAGTTGGTTTGGGATAAGAGTGAAGGAAAATCAGCCAACAAGTGCTCAGCCTATATGGGAACTCCTTCAAGACAGTTGGAAAAGCATTCCTCATGAAGCTGGTTGAGAGAATGCCAAGAGTGTGAAAGCTGTCATCAAGACAAAGGGTGGTTACTTTGAAGAATGTAAAACATATTATGATTGATTTAACACTTGGTTAGTACACGATTCCATATGTGTTATTTCATAGTTTTGATGTCTTCACTATTATTCTACAATGTAGAAAATAAAGAAGATTTTTATTTATTTTACAAGGCAAGACAGTTAAGAACACATTTTTATTTTCAATGACAGCCTAGGAACAGTGAGTTAACTGCCTTGTTCAGGGGCAGAACGACAGATTTTTACCTTGTCCTCTCTGTTATTCAAACTTGCAACCTTTCGCTTACTAGTCCAACTTTCTAACCACTAGGCTACCTGAGTAGGTGTTTCCAAACTTTTGACGAATGCCAGAAGATCCCCAGTAACGCCGCTCAACTGACAGACGACTACCTCTGTGCTGTGAACAATCTGATTCGCCAGCACAGAGACCCGCCCTCTGCCGTGCGTTTCCTGCATTTGCCCCGCCCATCGGCAGACATGCAGTGATACTCCTAACTGCCTAACTGCATCAGCTGGACCTGCTCAGTAGAGAGCTTGGCCCCACCCTGCTCATCCATGGGGTAATGCCAGTTGTCACCACTGACCTCTAACCCCTGAGCCTTCACTTGTATCCCCCTTCACCTTATCCCTCACCTGGCTCTGACCCCTTCACCAGCTGGACCTGCTTCGTAGAGACCTGGGCTTGACCCCACCCAGCCATGGGGGTACACCTGTTACAGAGAGGAAGAGACAAAGCCAGAGGATTTACTCCACCCAAAATCTGTCTGTGTGAGAAGCTGTTTTTTGTATCAACTTCTATGAGAGTGTTGCATTATTATGTGAGGCTTATTTGATCTAATAGAAGCTTTGTAATGTTTAGGCTGTTACAACTGTACTCGTATAAGTGGTTGCACGTGGCATTCTGGCAACTTTGACAAAAACAACTTAGTTGTTCTGCCTGTTGGTTACATGTGTATCTGCTCTCTCATAGGCTAGAATGGCCCAACCTGATCTTTTCCTCCTGCCTGTCTTCCATAGTTGAGAACATGTATTTCCATTGTTAGAGCAGTCCGGTAAATATCTTGTCAATATAATAGATCATCTTTGCATCTTTAACCCCTCACCCCTGACCCTTTCCCATATCCAGTGAGTTATGTTCTTATATACATTCTTTGTGAATGACACCAGTCACTTTAATAGTGTAAGCTGAGGGGCAAGAGGATGTGTGTATGTTTGTCTGATTTTACATGGATCTTGGTTGATCTTGGTGTGGATGTTCTGATTACTACACACTAGGTTTTACTAGAGGTGTGGGGCAGGTTTTAACACAACCGTCCAGGAGGTCACATCATCCCTTGGCATCATTGGCACAATTCTAGTTTTTTTGTCTGTATCACTAAAGAAAAATAAATGTATATATGCTATTTTCAATAACAGAATCATTCTCTCTATCAATGTGCAGAGAATGCATTTCCAGACCAGAAGGGGGCGATATTTGCTTAGAAACCTCACCAGAGCTACAGTATGACAACTCTACTGTAGTGATTGAAGGGGAACAGCGGAGGCAGGGCTTGAACCAGTGACTTTACAGTTATAGGGCATGTGCGCTACATCATGCGCCGTCTATATCCTGACATTTTGACACAGGCTGACAGAGCCACACTGAAGAAGGCTGCAAAGCCAAAATGTCTGTGTACGCTATCCCTGATGCAATAAAAAAAATGTAGTAATGAAGTAAGCTTTATGCAACATTTTTTAGTGCCAACCCATTACACCTCTTTGTCTGTCTGAATTTGCAGGTTTTACGCACCAGCCGGGCTTTTTGGAGAGCCCAATTGTTCTCTTTTGATTAGCTACAAATGTCACAATATATTTTCTGTTCTCACCAGACTCCCCCTAATAATTATTCATCTATTGGGATCATTTTTGAGCATAAACAGCTTTGTCTCCAGTCGAGTGATTAACAGGGAAGTTTCTAGTCTACAAACTAATAATCCAGTGTTTATGCCATACGGTGGACACTGTAAACCAGTTGATATTCCACAGACTGACTCAACCAGCACTGCTGTGAAGTTAACCATAAGTGATATTCACCTCCACATCCCATCTGACGTTTCCATTGGTTTACAACCCACAGTCATTGTACACATGATGGCGAGGATCAGAAATATCCAGACGATCCACGTCACTGGTTAACACATGGTGGGTGACTTGGCAGTGGGCATCGACGCCTCCAGCAGGCAGTAATGGGACCAGGCCTGGTTGCCAGTGAGACGTGCAACCCAACTGCGTCACGTTTGCTACAGAAAATCTCCATGAATTCACATATGTGGGTGTCCTGATAACAATGGGGTATGTGGGCGTAGACATAACCAAGCCAATACAGGAAAATGATTCCATTTCTATGGCTTCCGCTTTACAGGACTTGAATAGCACGAAGTGCAGCTTGGTTTTAATTCATGATTTTATTTTATTTCACCTTTATTTAACCAGGTAAGCCAGTTGAGAACAAGTTCTCATTTACAATTGCGACCTGGCCAAGATAAAGCAAATCAGTGCGACAAAAACAACAACACAGAGATACACATGGGATAAAATGGCAAGGATGATGATGATGTAAAAATACTGAACTTGATAAATGTTTCCATTGTTATGATCTGTGTAGCCCTCGGATCGGAGATACATTAAATTGTTCCAATTTAGTTCTACGCCTGGGATTACCTTTTTGAGAATGAAATGGATAGACTCCCATTGTATCAAACGATTACATTCTCTCTGGTTATATCAGCCAGGGTTATGAAAATTAAATATGATTATGAATGCATATACACTATTCGTTCAAAAGTTTGGGGTCACTTAGAAATGTCCTTGTTTTTGAAAGAAAATGACATTTTTCATCCATTAAAATAACATCAAATTGATCCGGAATACAGTGTAAACATGGTTAATGTTGTAAATGACTATTGTAGCTGGAAACGGCACATATTTAATGGAATATCTACATAGGTGTACAGAGGCCCATTATCAGCAACTGTCACTCCTGTGTTCCAATGGCACGTTGTGTTAGCTAATCCAAGTTTATACTTTTAATAGGCTAATTGATCATTAGAAAACCCTTTTGCAATTATGTTAGCACAGCTGAAAATTGTTGTTCTGATTAAAGAAGCAATAAAACTGGCCTTCTTTAGACTAGTTGAGTATCTGGAGCATCAGCATTTGTGCGTTCGATTACAGACTCAAAATGGCTAGAAACAAATAACTTTCTTCTGAAACTCGTCAGTCTATTCTTGTTCTGAGAAATGAAAGCTATTACATGCGAGAAATTGACAAGAAACTGAAGATCTCGTATAACGCTCTGTACTACTCCCTTCACAGAACAGTGCAAACTGGCTCTAACCAGAATAGAAAGAGGAGTGGGAGGCCCCAGTGCACAAACTGAGCAAGAGGACAAGTACATTAGAGTGTCTAGTTTGAGAAACAGATGCCTCTCAAGTCCTCAACTGGCAGCTTCATTAAATAGTACCCACAAAACACCAGTCTCAACGTCAACAGTGACAAGGTGAATCCGGGATGCTGGCATTCTAGTCAGAGTTGCAAACCTCGTCTTAGGGCCTCACGCGTCTTAGGGCCTCACGCTAACCTTATATAGCCATGGAAGTCATTGGCAGAGGGAGAGAGAGTGCACTTAAACTTGCCCTGATGAGTGTACCCACCTAAACCGACGAGAAGATCCGCTGATGTTTCAGGGTGATCCCTCCATCCCTCCATTGCGGAGGAGGAGACAACTGTGAGTCACTTCCGACAACGGCCGTTGCATCGTAGGAGGGTGTGGAACATTAGTGTGGAAATGTACCGTAAAACATATCTGCACGGATTTCACGGAAACCTTTTCTTTCTCTTCAATCTCTATTCATTACTTTATTTCAGGTTAGGGGCACTCAGACAGTGATACGCTGGGGAGTTATTTTCCATAATGGAAGAGAAGGTCAGGAGGTCTACTCTTGGACCATGTCTGAAAAGGAAGAAAACAACTCGTTTTTTTAGTAGTGCAGACCACCAATTTTCTTTATAACTATTTCAGATCCACATACCACCACTTAGCATTTCTACAAGGACACTGTTTTTTCCCCCTTACGTCATTACTATAAAGCAACCTTTAGAGGTATTGTTTGTTGAACAGCTTCATCATTCATTGGGAATAACAGTTACTCTATGCTGTTATTTAATTCAATCTTAGTTATCAAACCATCCATCCGCCATACAACCACCCTGAACCAGTTAGAGGGAGACACGTCAAAAAAAATAAGAAGGGAAAGTATGTTTGTAGGCCAGCTCTGTTTACACTACATGTTATACCATTATAATAAGGATACACTATTACATGGTTATGAAATTAGAGGAAATTCTTACATAAAGAGATGCTGAAGTTCGACTGTGAAAAATTAAGTTATTCTATTCTGTGCTGCTACTTAATTTGTTATCAGACCATCTATTCTTGTCCCTGTGCTCTGTTATCTAAGACCTAGCACCGGGACATCACACAAGGTCAAGAGACATGACAGCAAAACACTAGGGAGTCCAGTAGGGCAGCAGTGATAATGAGTCCATTTATAGCCAGAAAGAAGGAGGAGAGATCGCAGGGTAGCACAGCAGGGTGGATGGAGAGTGGGCCCTGCATCCAGCTGTGTGTTTTGATCTACAGGTAACTGGCAAAATAAAGGAAACCCCAGCATAACGCGTGTTAATAAGGCGTTGGGCCACCGGCCTGAAAAGCTTCAAAGCATCTTGGCAAAGATTCTACAAATGTCTGGAACTCTATTTTGTGTTTTGTTCATGACGGTGGAAAACACCGTCTCAGGCGCCACTATAGAATATCGAATAAGTGGTCAATTGGATTGAGATCTGGGCTTTGCAGTCTGTACGGGACGGTATGGGGAGCCAGTTGAGAGAGGCAAGAATTGGGATAATGTGTTAAGACTTGATGGTTCCTGTTAGGACTCTAGCAACATGTTATACAATTTGTATATTTTTCAGATTGGAGGCGGTACAGCCTGATAAAACGGTGTTACAGTAATCTAGACGTGGTGTGATGAAACCATGGATGCTTTTTTTTCTGCATCAGTAAATTCAAGTGGATTTTTGATTTTAGCTATGTTCCCACTGTGAAGTTCCATTGGATAGCATTTGTTTAATCTTTCTTTACACAGTTCTCAAACCAGCCATACTCCTTCCAGCAATCAGCCAATCAGTTGATCAATGGATTTATTTTGATTTATCAATCTGTGGAGAGGTCAGTAGACATCCACAGGACCAGGTCATGTTCATAGCTCATCACCTTTGACCCCAAGCCCAAAGACAAGGGGTGAAGTTGATCAATTATTTTTATAGCCTATAACAGACAGATTAGTCTTCTCTTTTCATCAGGAGCCATTTGGTTTCCAACCTGTGCTTTCCCGCAATTGTATTTGAAATATTACGAAGGGCCTGTATTGTCTATGTCCTCCAGACACTTATGAGTACAATGAATGAATGAAAGAAACCACAGCAATCAGTGGAGTGAAGATGCAATGGCTGGCTGTCTAGTTGATATCCCCTACCACACCCATACTGAATGCTGATGAGAAACCAGTTAGATCCCTGACCTCTGACTTCCTTATTCCACCCACAGCTACCTGGAACACATGAGGGGAGATGTAGACTGATTCCAGATCTGTTGCTATGTGCTTTAGCCAACGCCTAAGTCAGACCTGTTCAGTGACTAAATCAAATCAAAGTTTATTTGTCACGAAACGTACACAGTTACAGCAGGAATAAACGTTGAAGAGAAATGCTTACTTACAAGCTCCCTCAACAGTGCAGTTCAAATATCGATATCAATATCAATAACAATAAAAAATCTATAAAAAAAGAAGTGGAAGATATCAGTTTTGTAAAGTACATACTACTATGTACACAATAGGAGAAACAGTATACATTATGAATGTGCAATGTCAAGTACAGTATGACTGCATTTACAAATATAAAGTGGATAGTGTCTTGGTCGCACAGTTGAGTAAATGGTATATATAAGTGTTTTGTGTGTGTGGGTGGGTGTGTGTGCTTGTATATAAGAGTTGGATGTGTGCAGAGAGTCGATGCAAATAATCTCTACGGTGCAGGTCTGAGCAGGTAGACAGCTAGATTACCTCCTTGGTCAGAGGAGTTGGCTAAAGCACGAATAAATGTTTTACCGGGATATAAAGGACGTGATTGGGAGAAGTGACATGGATATAGCCAGGATGTTGCTCTCAAATCAACACCCTTATTTGAGTTTCTGCAATGTAATACTCTCCGGATGCCATGACAATTCCCATTTAGTTGAATATAATCAATGTTGACATTGGGGAATTAAAAGAAGCTCAATTACAGCATATGACGGTTGAAACATGATAGTAAAACAGAGCATCTGTTTATGTCAGTCACCTTCTCACCCTTTTTTTTCACACACTTCCTTTCCGAACGCACACACACAGACGCGCACACAGGCCAGACGTACACTTCCAACAATTCCCATGAATCATAGATGCGTTTCTAGATACTTCTTAATTTCCATCCATCATTCTACACCTATCTTCTCATACGGATAGGGATAACAGTGGAGCCCGTCCCTGACTTGCAGTGCTCTAGAAGGCCCATAGAGGGCAACATACTCCAAGCAGCTCTCAATTTACAAGTTACACTCGACAACAAACGGGGTTTTCCAAACTGGGTCCATGATTGGTTGACGGTAGGTGAGGGCGGGAGGTCCTGTATAAACACAAACTCACTTCCTTGACTTCTTCCTTCACAGCAGCTCTGCGCTGCTCCCCCGCGAAGCATAAACGCCCGGACTTCTGCAGAGGCCGTGTCACCGTAAATTCATCTTCATTCATCTTTCTTTCATTCATCTTCTGCACACCCTACCATTCCAGTGTTTAATTGCTATATTGTAATTACTTCGCCACCATGGCCTATTTATTGCCTTACCTCTCTTATCCTACCTCATTTGCACATGCTGTATATAGACTTTTCTACTGTATTATTGACTGTATGTTTGTTTATTCCATGTGTAACTCTTTGATGTTGTACGTATCGAACTGCTTTGCTTTATCTTGGCCAGGTCACAGTTGCAAATGAGAACTTGTTCTCAACTACCCTACCTGGTGAAATAAAGGTGAAATAAAACATCTTAAAATGCTGCAAGGCCAATGCAGATGTCGGATTGACCATGCAGCACCTTTGAGTATTCACACACACAAATACCTACATTAAAATAGATTGAAGGGACTAAACCTCATGGTGAGGATGGGTGGATGAGTCTTTGACTCTTCACTGCTGTGGCCCTCTGAAGGTTTTCAAAATGTGTCTGAGAGCATGTGATTGTATGTGTTCTTTTGAAATCCAAGAGATTACATTGAAATGGATGACAAACACACCATTTTGGCACAGACTATTACAAATGACTGGACTCCATGTGGATCGTATGACCGGTACTTTCTACAGTCAGGTGTACTGTCACTTCTTTTTGTCAAGGGTTTTACAGGCTTAAGGTTGGGAATTGCGAATTCCTTGTTGGAGTCTGTCTAAACAGACCATTTTACTCAGACTTAAAACAAACTGTTAAGTTCAGTATCACTTCATGACAGTTCATGGAGGGAGACTGTCTATTTCCATCTTAAAAGAGAGGAGGGAGTGGGCAGAGGCAACTTTACAAAGGAAGTCTCCCAGCAGACGGCAAACATTCCATCCTAGAATTCCGCAGTGTTGTAGGATTGGCTAATGTCTGTCTGCGGCTGCAAAAACGGCCCGCATGTGATGTAACACTGGAAGAAGACTATGGCGCTTGAAATGTGACGTATAGCAACCCTCTGTCACTAAGAAAATGGCCACATCCGTGCAAATGGAGGAGTGAAGTCTGAGGGATGAGAAAGGAGTGTCCCGCCTAAAACGGAAAACCGAAACATGAATATTATGGGGTTGTGATGTAAGATTGTTGGAGCCCTGAATGTGAGAGAATTAACGGTTGAGTCATGTTTGGTCTCTATTTTGAAGTACTTTCATTTGAAGAGTATAGTTATTATAGGAAATAGCAGTATTCCTAGACCAAGGTGCATATGTGTTCGGCAGATTTGATCAAGGCACTACCTGGGTCCACTAATAATATGGTGTCAACTGCTGCAAATGATCATGGGTACATTCGATTTGTTACTTATTTATACATAGATACACTTCTGACTGTCTTCTGCTGCACAGAGAGAGGGGTCACCATAAAGCTTCTGAGCCAGAGCATGAGGCCGACCTGCGTCATTCTCACACTTCCACAGACACACACAAGGGAGACAATAATGAACACTTCATCATCATCACATTGCCCTACATACAGAGATAGAGACAGCAGCATCTGAGTACCAACAACTTTTGTTGGGGAGACTGGTGCAATTTGGGTTGGCGAGTCACTAGGACTTCTGCGAATGTGCCGATTCGAAGCTGCTTCCGTGTAGATCTGGGATCTTTCCCAAAACTCCCACGTTTCAAACACTTCCAGAACGTTCTATTTGGAAAGAGATTAGCTCGTAGTTGTAATTGTCCACGAGTAACTTTGGTCCAACCGTTTCAATGAGGTCAAATGTAATGGTAAACCTTTCGAGGAAAAAGACAAGTGAGACCCATTATTGGAAGCCAGTGATGTGTGTCTCTCTCTGTGCATGTGTGGATGTATGCTCTTGACCTCAGACTGGGCTTCTCTCTCACATTTGACTGCATTGATGGGACTGACGCATAGCAACAGCCAGTGATAAGCTACCGGTTAAGACGGACTAGTCTTGACCAGCTGCTGTTATTCTGTTGATCTGGTAAACATGTGTTTGTGGCCATACTCCAGACTCTATCCCATCTGCAGCCTTAGATATCACTGAAATATAGGGATGTGAATTATTCTCTTTCAATACGATTCGAAACGTATCTATATACATGGGCTCTGATACGATACAGGGATGCTAAGTTTTAGTGTGTGCGTGCGTGCGGATGGTGTCATGTAGTCAGGTAAGCTGAGCCATAAGGGAGACAAGTGGTCATCTACCACTTCACTATCAGATTAGGGGGGCAATGTATGCTTTTTTTCTCCTAATACCTTTCTTCTGAAATCACCATCACCCACTTGTAATTTTTCAAAAATGAAAAGTGTTTAAACTAGTAATGTACCAATATTTATCATAAAACAAATGTGCCATGCCAATGAATACATAGCACAATTTAGACGTTCACCCGTCTCAAAATGGAGTGCTTTTGACAGTTTGCATTTTTTTATGGAGTGAGCTTCTCCTTCCATTTCGACAATACAGTGCTGCTTCGTTAGCAAAAGTGATTGCTCTCCTCATTATGAAATACTAAACTTTACCCTGTAGATCTCAAAAATGACCATATATGTATATACAGTTGAAGTCAGAAGTTTACATACACTTAGGTTGGAGTCATTAAAACTAGTTTTTCAACCACTCCACAAATGTTTTGTTAACAAACTGTAGTTTTGGCAAGTTGGTTAGGACATCTACTTTGTGCATGACACAAGTAATTTTTCCAACAACTGTTTACAGACAGATTATTTCACTTATAATTCACTGTATCACAATTCCAGTGGATCAGAAGTTTACATACACTAAGTTGTCTGTGCCTTTAAACAGCTTGGAAAATTCCAGAAAATTATGTCATGGCTTTAGACTCTTCTGATAGGCTAATTGACATCATTTGAGTAAATTGGAGGTGTACCTGCTTGACATTATGGGAAAATCAAAAGAAATCAGCCAAGACCTCAGAAAAAAATTGTAGACCTCCACAAGTCTGGTTCAGCCTTGGGAGCAATTTCCAAACACTTGAAGGTACCATGTTCATCTGTACAAACAATAGTACACAAGTATAAACACCATGGGACCACGCAGCCGTCATCTCCAAGAGATAAACGTACTTTGGTGCAAAAAGTGATAATTAATCCCAGAACAACAACAAAAGGACCTTGTGAAGATGCTGGAGGAAACAGGTACATAAGTAACTATATCCACAGTAAAACGAGTCCTATATTGACATAACCTGAAAGGCCGCTCAGCAAGGAAAAAGCCACAGCTTCAAAACCGCCATTAAAAAGCCAGACTACGGTTTGCAAATGCACATAGGGACAAAGATTGTACCTTTTGGAGAAATGTCCTCTGGTCTGATGAAACAAAAATAAAACTGTTTGGCCATAATGACCATCGTTATCTTTGGAGGAAAAAGGGGGAGGCTTGCAATCCGAAGAACACCATCCCAACCGTGAAGCACGGGGGTGGCAGCATCATGTTGTGGGGGCGCTTTGCTGCAGGAGGGACTGGTGCACTTCACAAAATAGATGGCATCATGAGGTAGGAAAATTATGTGGATATATTGAAGCAACATCTCAAGACATCAGTCAGGAAGTTAAAGCTTAGTCACAAATGGGTCTTCCAAATGGACAATGACCACAAGCATACTTGTGGCAAAATGTTGTTGTGGCAAAATGGCTTATGGACAACAAAGTAAAGGTATTGGAGTGGCCATCACAAAGCCCTGACCTCAATCTTATAGAAAATTTGTGGGCAGAACTGAAAAAGTGTGTGCGAGCAAGGAGGCCTATAAACCTGACTCAGTTACACCAGCTCTGTCAGGGGGAATGGGCCAAAATTCACCCAATTTATTTTGAGAAGCTTGAGGAAGGCTACCCGAAACATTTGACCCAAGTTAAACAATTTAAAGGCAATGCTATCAAATACTAATTGAGTGTATGTCAACTTCTGACCCACTGGGAATGTGATGAAAGAAAGAAAAGCTGAAATAAATAATTATTTCTACTATTATTCTGACATTTCACATTCTTAAAATAAAGTGGTGATCCTAACTGACCTAAGACAGGGAATTTTTGCAAGGATTAAATGTCAGGAATTGTGAAAAACTGAGTTTAAATGTATTTGGCTAAGGTGTATGTAAACATTGAAGGAGAGGACACATCAGTTGTCAGAAAAGATGAGAGCTATTTTATGGAGGTATTTTCGGTTCACTATCTTAAACATTTAAATCGGGGACCTTTGCCTGTCGGTGAATCGCTACATCCCTACTGAAATATAAATGATGAAACCTATACATTTTCTCTGGCATGTTTTGGGTGAAGAAAACAACATTTAAATCGTATCATTCTGTTAATAACTGAGTTAATTTAAAATGAGTTGACAATGATTTATTGTAATGACCAAACTGTATCAACAGCATTAGTGTTGTAGTTGAGTTACTAACATGTTCTATTTATTATACTATATTCATTTGGTTCATAGTAGGCCTAAATTAGGGGCCCTAATGACTATAGTAGTTACTAAGTTACTACACATTTGTATTTAAAAATATATATATACTTAACCTTTATTTAACTAGGCATGTCAGTTAAGAACAAATTCTTATTTACAATGATGGCCTATCAAAATGCATTGGGCATCCTGCGGGGACTGGGGCTGGGATAAAAAAAAATATATATATATAGGACAAAACACACATCACAACAAGAGAGACACCACTACATAAAGCGAGACCTAAGACAACAACATAGCATGGCAGCAACACATGACAACACAGCATGGCAGCAACATAACATGGTACAAACATTATTGGGCACAGACAGCAGCACAAAGGGCTAGAAGAAAGAGGCAACAATACATCACGCAAAGCAGCCACAACTGTCAGTAAGTGTCCATGATTGAGTCTTTGAAAAAGAGATTGAGATAAAACTGTCCAGTTTGAGTGTTTGTTGCAGCTCGTTCCAGTCGCTAGCTGCAGCGAACTCAAAAGACGAGCAACCCAAGTATGTGTGTGCTTTGGGGACCTTTAACAGAATGTGACGGGTGTTGTATGTGGACGATGAGGGCTGCAGTAGATATCTCAGTTAGGGGGGAGTGAGGCCAAAGAGGGTTTTATAAATAAGCATCAACCAGTGGATCTTGCTACGGGTATACAGAGATGACCAGTTTACAGAGGAGTATAGAGTGCAGTGTGTCCTATAAGGAGCATTGGTGGCAAATCTGATGGCCGAATGGTAACGAGCATCTAGCCGCTCGAGAGCACCCTTACTTGCTGATCTAAGAATTATGTCTCCGTAATCTAGCATGGGTAGGATGGTCATCCTAATCAGGGTTAGTTTGGCAGCTGGGGTGAAAGAGGAGCAATTAGAGGAAACCAAGTCTAGATTGATCTTCAGCCTGCAGCTTTGATATGTGCTGAGAGAAGGATAGTGTACCGTCTAGCCATACTCCCAAGTACTTGTATGAGGTGACTACCTCAAGCTCTAAACCATCAGAGGTAGTAATCACACCTGTGGGGAGAAGGGCATTCTTCCTACTAAACCACATGACCTTTGCTTTGGCGGTGTTCAGAACAAGGTTAAGGGTAGAGAAAGCTTGTTGGACACTAAGAAAGCTTTGTTGTAGAGCGTTTAACACAAAATCCGAGGAGGTGCCAGCTGAGTATAAGACTGTATCATCTGCATATGAATGGATGAGAGAGCTTCCTACTGCCTGAGCTATGTTGTTGATGTAAATTGAGAAGAGTGTGGGGCCTAGGATCGAGCCTTGGGGCACTCCCTTGGTGACAGGCAGTGGTCGAGACAGTAGATGTTCTGACTTTATACACTGCACTCTTTGAGAGAGGTAGTTAGCAAACCAGGCCAAAGACCCCTCAGAGACGCCAATACTACTTAGGCGGCCCACAAGAATGGAATGGTCTACCGTATCAAAAGCGTTGGCCAAGTCAATAAAAATAGCAGCACAACATTGCTTAGATTCAAAGGTAATGGTGACATCATTGAGTACCTTTAAGATTTCAGTGACACATCCATAACCTGAGCGGAAACCAGATTGCATACCAGAGAGAATACTATAGACATCAAGAAAGCCAGGCAGTTGATTAATGACAAGTTTTTCCAACACTTTTGATAAACAGGGCAAAATAGAAATAGGCCTATAACATTTAGGATCAGCTTGATCTCCCTCTTTAAATAAAGGACGCACCGGGAGCAGCCCTCTATCCACATCGAAGGGACAGTAGTGGAGAAAGTGGAAAGTTTTAAGTTCCTCAGCATAGACAAACTGAAATGGTCCACCCACACAGATAGTGTGGTGAAGAAGGCGTAACAGCACCTCTTCAACCTTAGGAGGCTGAAGAAATTTGGCTTGTCACCCAAAACCCTGACAAACTTTTACAGATGCACAATCGAGAGCATCCTGTCTGGCTGTATCACAGCCTGGTAAGGCAACTGCACTGCCCTCAACCGCAAGGCTCTCCAGAGGGTTGTGCGGTCTGCACAACGCATCACCGCGGGCAAACTACCTGCCCCCCATGACACATACAGCACCTGATGTCACAGGAAGGCAAAAAAGATCATCAAGGACAACAACCACCCGAGCCACTACCTGTTCACACCGCTACCATCCAGAAGGTGAGGTCAGTACAAGTGCATCAAAGCTGGGACCGAGAGACTGAAAAACAGCTTCTATCTCAAGGCCATCAGACTGCTAAACAGCAATCACTAACTCAGATAGCCTGTTGCCTACATTGAGACCCAATCCCTGGACACTTTAATAATGGATCACTAGTCACTTTAAATAATGCCACTTTAATAATATTTACATATCTTACACTACTCATATCATATGTATATACTGTATTTTATACCATCTATACCTTGCCTATTGCCGCTCGGCCATCGCTCATCCATATATTTATGTAAATGTCATTCACCCCTTTAGATTTGTGTTTATAAGGTAGTTGTTTGGAAATTGTTAAGATTACTTGTTAGATATTACTACTCTGTCGAAACTAGAAGCACAAGCATTTCACTAGACTTGCATTAACATCTGCTAACCATGTGTATGTGACCAATAACGTTTTGATTTGATTTATATTGTGCATATGACAAACTTGACTTGAGACTTTTATGCATGTTGCACTGCTCTCCCTCAGTGCAGTCAAAAACAAAACATTTCTGTGTTTTGTATATATTTCCACACTATGAGGTTGGAATAACACTGTGAAATTGTTAAAATCATGATAATGTCCTTTTAGTGTAAGAGCTGTTTGAAAAAATGGCCTGAAAATTCAGCCTGTGTTGGTGGGAGGGAGTTTTGGCCTGCCTGATGACATCACCAGGCGGCACATTAGTTAATAGATCACTAAGAAAGAGTTCCAAAACTCTCTGCCAATAACAGCTGGTTTTCAGTTTCCCCCTCCCCACTCAGACCACTCCCAGACAGTCCTAGCAAAATTCTTGTTTGAGAAATTGCTCTTTGCTAAGATGCTAAGAAGCATTTTTTTTTCGTGGACAATTTTTTCTTGAAAACAATCACAGTAAGATACTTAATTGTTACCCAGAAATGATTTGATATTGAGATAAAAAAAAAACAGCTGCATTGGACCTTTAAAGAGCTTGATGGTTTCTGATTCCCATGTCTCGTCTAAAGCAGATGGAGAGACAACCTGTGATTGTGGCTCTGCATGTTTTTAACACTGGTCAATCTGTTGTCTCAATAGCATCCAAGTGACCTGCTAGAATATTGTTGAGAAGTATGGAGACAGACTAGATGCTGAGGGACGTTTTAATAAGTGTTGAGGGGAGATGAGAGAGGGAAATGCACTTGATACATGTTCTAATAGCAAGTCTTTTTCCAATTCACGTGAGCATTGTGGAATATTTTCATTGCAATCCTTTAGTTTATCTTGACTTTCCTCTGGGTCAAACTGATGACTGAGTAACCAGGTGCATGATAGGAGCTGCCAAGTGCCGACTCACTCTCTCCCCTTTCTTTCTTGCATGTAGTAGAGGGAGGAATGATTACAGGAAATGTGACGTCTTTCGTCATCTATATTCCATAGAATATTCCAAATTCCATATTCCCTGAGCTTCTTCACATTGCTAAACAAATTATGCAATGGAAATGGTCATGCTATCCTGATGGCTAGACTTGTAGAACCACAGTGTGTAAACAGCTCATTGTGATCCATGCCTTCCTCCTCTTATCCTGGCATCTGCTGGCTCATTGTTGCACTTTTACATAAGGATGAGATTGAAACACACTGCATTATGTACACAACACATGCTCCTTAATCAATGCCAAGTCTACTATGTTTTACCATAAACTTGTGCTGACATATGCCCATAGGAAAATATTAAATTTGTAATGACGAACACGGTACTTCTTACTGACAAAGAGCAGGATTGTCTCCCGTTTGTGCAATAGTAGTAGGCCCATATTCCAGAGACAATTTTCATCATCGCATGATAAATGGACCAACAACTTTCTAGGAACGCTTTGCTTGCTCTGCGTCTGGATAAATGTTCACTGTTTCAAGTGCAATGCATACTCAGGGAGAGAAAGGTGTAGATTCACGAGCAGGTGGTTATTTCGTTGTCACAGGCAAGCAATACACAGGTTGGAAAACAGGCAGTGAATCAAAACTAGGACTGAAGGCTATACCTGGTTCTCACAAACCAGCTAGGAAAAGGCTTAGTAGAGTCAAAAAGAACAATACCTCACAAAGGCACAAACAGAATGAACTGAAGTAAATAAGGAGCTGATGAGACCAGGTGAGTAACTAACACTGGTGAAATCAATGAGCAAAAATGAAAGACAGGGCTACATTCAAGAACACAGCGAAACAGAACTCAAGGTTGACTACAAAAATAAATACAGAACCTTACATCAACAGCCTAAAAAAGACATGGAGATTTATTTCAAATTCCAACATGCTTTCGTATAATGTTTGTATCTTGTTTGTTTTTTTACCCTATGCTGAAATATGATAAAATAGCGTATTATTACGCATTAACAGTCATGCATAATTGCAACTTGTCTAAAACAAAGCATTGTCTAATAATGTTTATGAACATGTATCATTTTCTAACGGGATAGTTCATACTGCCAAACACACGTCTAATGCTGGAAAACACCTATGTTTGGTTAAGTATGGTTAAGTAATTCACCCACATTGACAGTACACACACTTGTATAACCGTTTAGATAACAGCCAGCCGTTTGAGCCCCTGTGAACCAACCACTGACGCCGCTCCATTCATTTTCCAGTCTTTTGTAGTGATTCGACCACTCCGTGTTCCGCTGGTTATGGCGATGACGTCCTTATATAAAGAGACTGTCGTCGTTTTTCACCAATGGTCGCGGGTCTCGGGCTGTTTCCATATTCTTGCCCTGGAAAAAACAATTATCTAAGCCAAGGACCTCATGGTATAGGGTGGGGCTAACTGGTGCTAAGGGCGGAGCTCCAAATAAAGTTATTGCAAAGAGGTCTATAAGAAAACGAATTAGTCGGAGACAAATGCATTGTGTTAAACAAAAGCCTGCTGGCATTTTGCACTGCTCCAGCAAGATACAACTATTCCTTTTGAAAACCAACATAAGTCTTTGGAATCAAAGAAAAGAGACGAGGAACTACTTTAACTGACAGGTTGGTGAATTTGTCATGGTTCTACATAGTTTGGTGTTTGCGGGTGCGTTATGGAACGATGCTGTATAACGCATTGGATCATATTCACTATAATGTGACTTGGCTAGATCTTGATTTTCCACTGTATAGCAAAAGCCTAAATCGTCGAAACTCTGTGGTGGGAGCACATATACATCTTTATTATAACACGGTTTGGTGGGTTTTTACCGAGCTTTGAAATGGTTTAAAATGAGTCTGTCTGAACGTTGCATTGTATAACTGTGTCAGTGTGCGGTTCATAATAGGTCAGTAGTCTTCGGTCAGCCCGGCCCACATGACAGCAGTGTTTGTTTTAACGATCCTATGTGGTCATGTCTAGATTGATTACAGCTTGTCCAATTGACGTCAAAGGTTGAATTTTTGCAAACCCTTTTCCTAACATGCTACGTTAATTATCCTTACCAGCTGCGTAAGTTGTCATAACCTGCTACGAAAAGTCCATTTTGACAAAAGCTATATTCTTATAATTTTCCTGCCTGTGCCATAGACATAGAAACAATGATGCAATCATTGCATGAGTCAGATCTGTCCAAAACTGCTTAGTGTATTGAAAGGGGAGTCTATTGTGGTGTTTACTGTCATTGAAACGTTTTTAGAAAAAGAGGATAAACTGAGCAAGCGGCTGTTTTCATTGTATCAAGTCAGGCAGTGGCTGGGTGCCTTGCGGTGCGGTGCGGTTTTATAACACATTCGTTACATAAAAAAAGCCCAGCACGTGGAACTGGTGTTGTTTCCTCCAATAGTCCTCTTGTAAAAGGGCCGTTATGCCTTTCTCTAGTGATGCTTAGGTTAAGTTGATTTGCCTTGCTTTATTTACTATTGCCATGAAGACTTTGACATCTGCATGGTCATGTGCAGTAGGCTACGTAGCAGTGGGCTATAGTAGTCCTCAAAGATCCATTGTTGTGTTTCAATGTATTCCAATGACTTGTTGAAAAATGGAGCATCTCTTGCCCTTTTGCCAGATTGTTAACACACTGTTATTGTTAGAGTAATACAAATGAATGTAATTATTCAGCTTCAGGCATGATACAATGATTCGAATTAACTGTTGTGAAAATAAACTTTTCGTTTTTGCCATTCATTATACTCTCTGTCAAATACTCAAACTAGATAATTTCATAATCAAGCTGCATCCGACATGACACTCCTATCTTCAATCTGACAAAGAATGCATCTGTAAAGAGAGGCATCATCCATTTATATACAATGACAGGTCACATGCTCCCGTTAACTCTTCCTTCACCATAGGTTGCGTTAGAACACATTACATGTAACCTGATACCCATTGCTAGTTCTCAGAGCGAGAGATGAGCTGGGTAGAGCTTCTTTCACTTTGTGCTGTGCAGTTTTGTGGCGGCATCTTTTAAAACACATGCTTCGGCCAGGAGTTTTCCAATGGGACACGACCAGGGGGGAAACTCTGGGGCCCTGTGAAGATCGAGGGCCCTGAGTAGTTCTTGCATGGTCAGAAAATCAAACTCCTGGTCCTAGCTATTAGCCTACTGCTGTATATCTGGCCTAGTCCTAATATGGACTGTACCAAATACCTTCATTTAATTTAGTCATGTAGAGTTCAATGCTGCTGTGTCTACATTTGGAAATGTCACTTTAGCCCTCAGCTCACCTGTTTATTTTGTATTAGATATAATATGATGTATACATAATCTAATCTCTTGGTAGCCTAGTGGTTAGAGTGTTGGACTGGTAACCAAAAGGTTGCAAGATCGAATCCCCGAGTTGACAAGGTACAAATGTCGTTCTGCCCCTGAATAAAGCACTGTTCCTAGGCTGTCATTGAAAATAAGAAATTGTTCTTAACTGACTTACATTTTATTTAACCAGGCATGTGAAAGGCATGCAGTAAACCCATATTAGGCCACTATTATAGGTCACACATGTGCACAGGGAGTCCTTCCTGCTAGTTTTCCCTACTTCTGCTTCACAATACTCAGTATTCTACATGATGGTTCTCCAAGAAGAACATTCTAACTTGAATATTCAGTGGCAACACTTAACATCGCATAAGTATCAATTATTTGTTACTAAATGGTTATAATACTTACCAGTGTTTCATTCTGTTCCCATGAATATTCAAATTATGGAGTGCACCAGTGGAAATTATTGCGTAAGTACATTTGTTAATTAATACCTTATAACAGGGATATTGCATAACTCCTTATGTAAATTTAGCAGGTACTACTAGCGTAGCATCGTAACACTGCTGCTTAAATATAATAAACAAAAATAGTAACACATGTAAAATATTGTTCCCATGTTTCATGAGATTAAATAAAAGATCCCATAAATTTTCCACACACACAAAAAGCTTATTTCTCTCATATTTTGTGCACACAATTGTTTACTTTCCTGTTAGTGAGCATTTACCATTTGCCACGATAATCCATCCACCTGACAGGTGTGTCATATCAAGACCCTGATTAAACATCATGGTCATTACACAGGTGCACCTTGTGCTGGGGACAGTAAAAGGCCACTTTAAAATGTGCAGTTTTGTCATACAACACCATGCCACAGATGTCTCAAGTTTTTAGGGAGTGTGCAATTGGCATGACTGCAGGAATGTCCACCAGAGCTGTTGCCAGAGAATTTAATGTTCATTTCTCTACCATAAGCCACCTCCAAAGTTGTTTTAGAGAATTTGGCAGTACGTCCAACCACAGACCAAGTGTAACCACGCCAGCCCAGGACCTCCACATCCTGCGGGATCGTCTGAGACCTGCCACCCGGACAGCTGATGAAACTGTGGGTTTGCACAACCGAAGAATTAATGCACAAACTGATAGAAACCGTCTCAGGGAAGCTCATCTATGTGCTCGTTGTCTTCGCCGGGATCTTGACCTGACTGCATTTTGGCGACATAACCGACTTCAGTGGGCAAATGCTCACCTTCGATGGCCACTTGCGAACCACATTGTTTTATACTTTTGTTCAGTGTAGATAGCAGAATCCCATGTCACTGTTAGCCTTGCAAAGAGGGCCTGAGGGAAGGACCATTGTCCTTGAGGAGAACACCGGAAACCCATAATGTATCTCTTTCCTTCCTGTTCAAGTTCCACTTGATAATGTTGTCACTCGACACAATGTCCCACACCCAAGGCGCAGGACAGAGTTTAGTTTTTTTTAGCGAAGGGAAGTAGCTAAGAAAGATGCTAAAGGCTGTGAGATGACACAGTAATCAAATCAAATTTTATTTGTCACATACACATGGTTAGCAGATGTTAATGCGAGTGTAGCGAAATGCTTGTGCTTCTAGTTCTGACATTGCAGTGATAACCAACGAGTAATCTAACCTAACAATTTCACAACAACTACCTTTACACTTGTGTGTATAAGGGATGAAGAATATGTACATAAAGATATATGAATGAGTGATGGTACAGAACGGCATAGGCAAGATGCAGTAGATTGTATCGAGTACAGTATATACATGAGATGAGTAATGTAGGGTATGTAAACATATTAAGTGGCATTTTTTAAACTGGCTAGTGATACATGTATTACATAAAGATGGCAAGATGCAGTAGATGGTATAGAGTACATATGAGTACATATACATAGTCACGTTCTGACCTTAGTTATTTTATTATGTCTTTGTTTTAGTATGGTCAGGGCACTAGACAGGACTGTCTCGTTTGTTCGTTCTTCCTAGTTGTTATTTTGTTTAGTATTCAGTTTTGATTATATTAAAAATCATGAACACTTACCACGCTGCACTTTGGTCCTCACCTTCTTCCACCGACGACGGCCGTTACACATATGAGATGAGTAATGTAGGGTATATAAACATATTAAGTGGCATTGTTTAAAGTGGCTAGTGATACATTTTTTACATACATTTTTCCAATTTTAAAGTGGCTGGAGTTGAGTAAAATATATTGTGAAGAAAATGGGTCTGAGTGTTGGGTATTTCAGTAAACATACAACCTTGTTCTATAACAATTGTCCTATGATGACAACAGCACTTGTCCTGTTCCCAACACAGAGGAATTGAATCCAGTATGTTTAATTGACTTCTAATCCAATACCATTAAATTATGCTGAGTTGTATTTGAGTATTCAAATTAGAAGTCAGACAATGAGTCCTGACTTCTGTTACATAACTAATAGCCGGTTAAAGTCAGTCGTTAAATGACTTGACATTTCATAGACTCCTGGCTGGCAACGTGCCAGTTCCTCCATAGAGCAGGAGCAGCCGCTTCGACTACTACCTGTTTGAGCCGGTCTCTGCACTAACAGACAGACGGTCCATAGTGAATTCATGCCAGTCTCTCTCTGGGTCACTAGGTTATTCTGGCTCTCTGCCAGGTCAATTACAGTTAGGGAAGTGTGGTGTGGGAAGGTATGTGAACTTTAATGCAGCAAATAGGTACTTTTCAATCACGGGCCATGCCAACAGCCAAGGACCAGGTCAGGTGGTGTAACAAGATGAGATGATAGGCCAGTTAGCTCTTTTAGGTTTACTGCATGGTGCCCTTGATGTCTCCGTAACAGTTTCCTTAACGGGGAAATAAATGCAATTGATACAAAATAAGAAGTTTTCAAGATAAACTGAATACACAAGGAACATACTAAATAGTCGGGCCCTGATTTTTGTAGTTGCTCAGGTTATACAGGACAGCCACTCAACATCCAGTCCATGACGGTTCTTTCTAATAGTTTGCTGACTTAGATTTAGATGTATAAAAAAACGGAAATATTGCATTTACATAAGTATTCAGACCCTTTACTCAGCACTTTGTTGAAGCACCTTTGGCAGCAATTACAGCCTCAAGGCTTCTTGGGTATGACGCTACAAGGACTTGAGGACATTCAGAGACTTATCTAGAAGCCACTCCTGCGTTGTCTTGGCTGTGCTTAGGGTCGTTGTTCTGTTGGAAGGTGAAACCTCTCCCTAGTCTGAGATCCTGAGTGCTCTGGAGTAGGTTTTCATCAAGGATCTCTCTCTGTACTTTGCTCCGTTCATCTTTGCCTCGATCCTGACTAGTGTCCCAGTACCTGCCAGTGAAAAACATCCCGACAGCATGATGCTGCCACCATAATGCTTCACTGTAGGGATGGTGCCAGGTTTTCTCCAGACGTAACGCTTGGCATTCAGGCCAAAGAGTTCAATCTTGGTTTCATCAAACCAGAGAATCTTGTTTCTTATGGTCTGAAAGTCTTGTGCCTTTTACTGAGGAGTGGCTTCCATCTGACCACTCTACCATAAAGGCCTGATTAGTGGAGTGCTAAAGAGCTGGTTGTCCTTCTGGAAGGTTCTCCCATCTCCACAGAGGAACTCTGAAGCACTGACAGAGTGACCATTGGGTTCTTTGTCACCTCCTTGCCCCCTTCTCCCCTGATTGCTCCGGGCAGCCATTTCTAGAAAGAGTCTTGGTGGTTCCAAACTTCTTCCATTTAAGAATGATGGAGGCTACTGTGTTCTTGGGAACCTTCAACGCTGCAGACATTTTTTGGTACCCTTCCCCTGATCTGTACCTCGGCACAATCCTGTCTCGGAGCTCTATGGACAATTCCTTCGACCTCATGACTTAGTTTTTGCTCTGACATGCACTGTCAACTGTGAGACCTTACATAGACAAGTGTGTGCCTTTCCAAATCATGTCCAATCAATTGAATTTACCACAGGTAGACAGACTCCAATCAAGTTGTAGAAATACAGTGCCTTGCGAAAGTATTCGGCCCCCTTGAACTTTGCAACCTTTTGCCACATTTCAGGCTTCAAACATAAAGATATAAAACTGTATTTTTTTGTGAAGAATCAACAACAAGTGGGACACAATCATGAAGTGGAACGACATTTATTGGATATTTCAAACTTTTTTAACAAATCAAAAACTGAAAAATTGGGCGTGCAAAATTATTCAGCCCCTTTACTTTCAGTGCAGCAAACTCTCTCCAGAAGTTCAGTGAGGATCTCTGAATGATCCAATGTTGACCTAAATGACTAATGATGATAAATACAATCCACCTGTGTGTAATCAAGTCTCCGTATAAATGCACCTGCACTGTGATAGTCTCAGAGGTCTGTTAAAAGCGCAGAGAGCATCATGAAGAACAAGGAACACACCAGGCAGGTCCGAGATACTGTTGTGAAGAAGTTTAAAGCCAGATTTGGATACAAAAAGATTTCCCAAGCTTTAAACATCCCAAGGAGCACTGTGCAAGCGATAATATTGAAATGGAAGGAGTATCAGACCACTGCAAATCTACCAAGACCTGGCCGTCCCTCTAAACTTTCAGCTCATACAAGGAGAAGACTGATCAGAGATGCAGCCAAGAGGCCCATGATCACTCTGGATGAACTACAGAGATCTACAGCTGAGGTGGGAGACTCTGTCCATAGGACAACAATCAGTCGTATATTGCACAAATCTGGCCTTTATGGAAGAGTGGCAAGAAGAAAGCCATTTCTTAAAAATATCCATAAAAAGTGTTGTTTAAAGTTTGCCACAAGCCACCTGGGAGACACACCAAACATGTGGAAGAAGGTGCTCTGGTCAGATGAAACCAAAATGGAACTTTTTGGCAACAATGCAAAACGTTATGTTTGGCGTAAAAGCAACACAGCTGAACACACCATCCCCACTGTCAAACATGGTGGTGGCAGCATCATGGTTTGGGCCTGCTTTTCTTCAGCAGGGACAGGGAAGATGGTTAAAATTGATGGGAAGATGGATGGAGCCAAATACAGGACCATTCTGGAAGAAAACCTGATGGAGTCTGCAAAAGACCTGAGACTGGGACGGAGATTTGTCTTCCAACAAGACAATGATCCAAAACATAAAGCAAAATCTACAATGGAATGGTTCAAAAATAAACATATCCAGGTGTTAGAATGGCCAAGTCAAAGTCCAGACCTGAATCCAATCGAGAATCTGTGGAAAGAACTGAAAACTGCTGTTCACAAATTCTCTCCATCCAACCTCACTGAGCTCGAGTTGTTTTGCAAGGAGGAATGGGAAAAAATGTCAGTCTCTCGATGTGCAAAACTGATAGAGACATACCCCAAGCGACTTACAGCTGTAATCACAGCAAAAGGTGGCGCTACAAAGTATTAACTTAAGGGGGCTGAATAATTTTGCACGCCCAATTTTTCAGTTTTTGATTTGTTAAAAAAGTTTGAGATATCCAATAAATGTCGTTCCACTTCATGATTGTGTCCCACTTGTTGTTGATTCTTCACAAAAAAATACAGTTTTATATCTTTATGTTTGAAGCCTGAAATGTGGCAAAAGGTCGCAAAGTTCAAGGGGGCCGAATACTTTCGCAAGGCACTGTATCTCAAGAATGATCAATGGAAACAGGATGCACCTGAGCTCATTTTAGTGTCTCCTAGCAAAGAGTCTGAACTTATATAAATAAGGTAACTGTTTTTTATTTTAAATACATTTGCCAACAATTCAAAATCCTGTTTTCGCTTTGTCGTTCTGGGGTATTGTGTGTAGATTGAGGAGGAAAAAATATGATCGATTTTAGAATAAGGCTGTAACGTAACAAAATATGGAAAAAGTCAAGGTGTCTGAATACTTTCCGAATGCACTGTACACTGAGCTGGGCTGACTCTAGCACTGTCTAGACAAGATAAAGCTTCAACCTTTTGAAGGGGACTTAGCCCCCCAGAGATGGGAGAAAGGGCAGGCGGCGATCCCAGTAGGGAGCACTGTTGGGTGGATCCACTTTGATGGACCATCCGCTGGCCTGGTCCTCACCTGGGTGGATTTCAAAGGTCATGTACTACAGCTTTGATGTCTAAAAAAAAGCTAGCACTTTTGTGGGAAGGGCAGCAGACAGGGGCAAGTGTCACCCTTTGGGGGGTCTTGTCTGTGTTTTTTGTCTCACAGCTTCAAAGGGAAATCGACTGTATCTAATAATATTTTTGTTCCAGGGATTTATTTCATTTTACAAGGTTTTCCTAAAAGGTTTTATTATTGTTTGAAGTCGTAACTGACCCTCTTTTTCCTCTCTTCATTTACAGAAAACTCTCAGCCTCTAATCCACCCATTCTCTCCAGCGTCTTGCAGATGGTGTGATTGGGTTTGGCTTCTTCCATTCTCTACCCAGCACATCTCTGGTTTCAAACCCTCAACACACCACACCTCCCTAATGTCAGAGGATTCAGACCCGGGGTGCAGCTCCATGCCCAGGGGGGCCCCCTCGTGCAGCTCCATGGCCCAGCTCCATCGTATGAGCAGTTATGGCCAGGGTGGTCCAGACCTGGGTCTTGCCTCAGAGGGCAGTGACAGCATCCGGTGTAAGAACGTCTGCTCACGTTCCTGCCACGACGACGTGGAGATGAAGAGCAGTGGATCCAGCGGGAGCGAGACCGAGTCACACGGCAACGAGAGCCACGGAAGCCATGGAAACGAGAGTCATGGCAACGAGAGTCATGGTAACGAGTCGACAGGTAGCTCCAACGGCAACAGCAAGGACTCCGCCCTCCTGGAGTCGTCTGGGAGTAGCAAGAGGTCAGTGGAGGGGGTTTAAGTGGTTTGTGGGTGGGGTTGGTTTAGAGTAGATCACGTTTCTTCATGGGTACCTTTTTACCATTCCTACATTTTATCATTACTAAGTTTTACCAGTCCAGTCGTAGGTCCTATTTCCTAAATCGATGGCAGCCCGGTAGAATATACCATCGACCGTATTAGTTGATCAGACAACGTAGGTTATCACATATCCCACATATGCGTGTACAAAACCATGTGTCCTCTGTTGTGTGTCCCCGTTCTCTCCTTAGGACGTATGGTAAGTTGGCATCAATATGACTGTCACTAGCAGCACATTCTGAAGCTCTAGAGACCCATCCCTCTTTCTTCCTCTCTGTTGACACCTGCTGGCCCACATCCCTACTCTGAACCTCCACTTGTCCCGGCCTCAGAGAGTTGACATGCCCTAGATAATAGATGTATGTGATGCACAGCGGCGCCCTGTCTCTCACCCACCACTCACCTCTTTTCCTGTGGTGTCTTTTCCCGTGGTGCCCATGCAGCCTGCTCCATAGTGAAGTGAGGCCCTCACAGAGAGCAGTGAAAAGCCCATAGAAAGTAATGATGGACCCCAGTGAGAAACTAAAGAAGCTGTCAATGGAGTGGCTCCAATTAGGACCCTGAATGGCAACACTTCATCCTGATGACACTCTTCTCACCCCCTTTCTCTCCTTGTTCCTCAGCAACTGGGCTGAAATCACCTTGAACACTCTTTTCAGAGGACTGGAGCACATCTTGATTGCGTAAAATTGGCGATGAAAGCAAACAGCTTATCGGGGTCATTCTTTGCTGAGACGTCTCAGTTCTTATCTGCCATATATGGTGAAGTTGTCCCCCGCTTCCTCCTTCCCATCCACCTCCCACCTCTGTGACAATACAGTATGTTCCTATGGGCTCCACTTTAACAGTGAGGAGGCCTATTCTTACTATCATTAACAACCTCTATAATTCACCATTAACTTGCCACTCTAATGCCAAACCAATCTGTTGATCCCAATAGCAGATGCCGTTGATACTATCAACAGCTCTTTTATGCAATTGGAACTATTCGATATAATTAGATCTGTATTGGCACTTAGAGAGGCTATTTCTGAAGCCGCTTTATATTCTCAGCTACTTAAGCTAGTTATTTAAACACACCTGAGTTATATACAAAGAGTTGGCTGCCTTAGGGGGCAGTTTATAGCCTTTGGATGTAGTAGCGCTCTCGCTAAGCCTGTAAGCTAATGCTCGTGGCCCAAAAACGCACAATGGCTCCTACTTACTGCAAATTCTCACAAACACAATAAACGCACGTGGCATGGGCCACTCTGTGCCCCGAAGACACAATATGGCACCAATCTAAACACTTCTAAACATGCCATTCCACCTGCCCTCCTGGAGCAGGAAGTGAAAAGCCCTCCTTAACGTATAACCTCTTATAGACCGTCTATGAACCGTTTTAGACAGGAGAACAACAGAGCTACATCACACATGCACAAAAGGCATAGCGTAGGATGGAAAAAGAGAACATGCTTGTTTACCCATTAAACTTGGCTATAAGAGTGGTCCGCCTGTCCCATTTTAAATATATAGCGTTTCTCGAGACACTCTTCAGTCAAATCCCATGTAGTTATAATGATCAGAAAAGTCATCCATTTCAAACAGCACAAGCGAAGCCGTTGCTGGTAAAACATGAATGTACCTGTATAAGAGTCTAGTCGTCCCCACCCTAATCAAATCAATTACAGATTCCTACGAAAGTGCTCTGGTGTCCATGTACCATTGTAGCATTGCACTCTCCTGAACACAAAAAGAGTAGAGAACTCCAAGCCATTGTAGCAGCTGTGCAAATAAATTAACTCATTAATTTCATGCAAAACTCAGACTTTGTTTTGAAATGTAATTTCAGTGTTCAATGGATGTATTTCAATCGGATATTGTGAAAGAGAAACTTTTAGCCTGCAATGAACGCAATTCACCTGTTTGTTGTCCAAGAGGAATAGCATTTTAATGAATGGCCTCAGTGTCGTTTGAAAACAAAAACAATATGATTGAAAGTAGACCTTTTCTTGTTAACCTCAGTCAAGGCTACCTTTCAAGAAAAAGACATTGTAGCTGAAACATCAACAATAACAAGCCTACCTTCAGTCCCTTTTATTGTTTTTCAAAAGTATACAGCTAGCAGCTCGGTATAAGACTTGTTACAGTGTAGCTTCGGCTTGCAACAATGTAATTCTAGTGGTGTGAAACAGTGCCTCTAATAGAAATGTGTTATTAATAATCTCTCTTGCTTGTCGCTCTAACTCCCACAGCCCCTCTCCTCCCAGTAGTTCCAATGCCTTCAGCCTGCTGAATTCTGAGCAGGACAACCCCTCCACCAGCGGCTGCAGTAGTGAGGAGTCCGCTAAGACCAAGACCCAGAAGGAGCTGCTCAGGACCGCCAAGCAGCTCAGACATCTCCTGCCTGC
Organism: Oncorhynchus mykiss; assembly: GCF_057628025.1. Classification (NCBI taxonomy): domain Eukaryota; kingdom Metazoa; phylum Chordata; class Actinopteri; order Salmoniformes; family Salmonidae; genus Oncorhynchus; species Oncorhynchus mykiss. The sequence goes on from NC_143029.1 coordinate 59,437,588, forward strand.
TGACAAGAGGAACAAAGGCAACAAGTCCAGCTCCCTAAACACCCTGAAATACGCACTGCGCTGCGTCAAACAGGTGGAAGGTAAGAGACAACCAAACCGCACATCATTCTGGGTGGTAGTCCTGAACATATGAGAAGATTAGGAATTTAGCATCATTACATTATAGTTTATTGTATTAGGAATGTGTCTTAAAAGTCCAACAAGGAAACCAATGTGTGTTTGTGTTGTTTCAGCCAATGAGGAGTACTACCAGCTGCTGATGACCAATGACAGTCAGCCATCAGGCCTGGAAGTGTCCTCTTACACCATCGAGGAGATAGCCAGCATCACCTCAGAGTACACCCTCAAAAACAATGTAAATTCCTTAGTATTACTTCTGAATACACACAAAAAAACATTTCCTTGAATACATCCTCAAAAACAAATGGAACCCAACAGTAATGCTTAGTTAACACTATTAACAGCCACGAGTTTATGCCTACCACATCCATGCCATCCGTCCCGATTTGACATGGTGTCTGACCAACAACAGATCAGATATCCCAGTGATGTAATAACGTATGAGTAATCCAAACTTGCAGCTGTCCATGTACTGTATATGCCAGTTTCTCACATGTGCCTCTGTTTCCTTCCAGGACACCTTTGCTGTAGCTGTATCTCTGATCACGGGGAAGATCGTTTACATCTCAGACCAGGCCGCCTCCATCCTCAACTGTAAACGGGGCATCTTCAAGGACGCCAAGTTTGTGGAGTTCCTGACTCCCCAGGACGTTAGTGTTTTCTACAGCTTCACCACGCGCTACCGCCTGCCCTCCTGGAGCATGTGCACCGGAGCAGGTAATGACCCCTCTACGAGCGCGTATAACCACTTATAGACAATCTAAACATGCCATACCACCTGCCCTCCTGGAGCAGGTAGCGAAAACCCCTCCTTAACTTCTAACCTCTTATAGTTTTAGACTGGTGAACAACAGAGCTACATCACACATGCACTAAAGGCATATGGTAGGATGGAAAAAGAGAACATGCTTGTTTACCCATTAAATCTGGCTATAAGAGTCCCATTTTAAATATATAGCATTTCTCGAGACACTCTTCAGTCAAATCCCATGTAGTTATAATGATCAGAAAAGTCATCCATTTCAAACAGCACAAGCGAAGCCGTTGCTGGTAAAACATGAATGTACCTGTATAAGAGTCCAGTTGTCCCCACCCTAATCAAAACAATGACAGATTCCAGCGAAACCAGTCAATACAGGGGGTTAACCAGAGCTTGGAAAACATACATAGTGTATGCATTGAAGCAAGGGCACCAGATAAGACACCGATCTTCTCTCCTACTCTAAATGGAGCGTATCTTTGTCCTGTATTCATCTTGTACATTTCTCTGAATAGGTGTGTTGTTGAAAGCTGATGTGACTCGTGAAATAGTATCTCAGTTGAATGAAGAGGGTCGGCATTGAGCCAATAAAGTAGACATATTTTGAATTAAAACCATTTTCATCCTCCCCTCCTCCCCTTTCAGAGTCATCCCGGTCGGACTGCATGCAGGAAAAATCGTTCTTCTGTCGGATCAGGTGTGTGTGTGTGTGGCTGCGTCCGTGAGTCAGCTGCTCTCCATGTTTCTATTCATTCCCTCTTTCCAGTTTAAATTTGTTTGATTCTCGGCTGGTTTCATAAACAGGAAGCTCTCGCTTTTTTCTCTGACACACACGTACACATTTACATGCACACACACACACACACACACACACACACACACACACACTATTCACAGTTGCTGTTAAAGTAGATCTACAGCTCAACTCTGCCCCCAAGAGGCAGAAAAACACCCAAGCAGCAACTCAATCTGTGAAATAGATGCTAATGAAGTGAGTCACTGACACAGCTGACAATCATAAGGACACTATATTTTCATGGTTTTGTTGCTGCTTTAGTGACTTGCTGACTTTGTCCTCTCTCTCCTGTGTTCTGTAGTGGGGGTAAGGAGTGTGAGGGGGACCTGCAGTACTACCCATTCTGTATGACCCCCTACCTGATGAAGGTGCAGGATAAGGTCCATTCTGAGGACCAGTTCTGCTGCCTCCTACTGGCTGAGAAGGTGCACTCCGGATACGAGGGTAAGGACCAATGATAATGTCGTCACAATGCCGGAGTCGTGACTGTTTGAATACTTTTGAAACTGCATCCTCAGTAGTGTATATTAGTGAAATAGGTATATGTGAAATATAGTGTGTGGGAACAGTAGCGTTTTCATTTTGCCTACAGCTCCCAGAATCCCTAGTGACAAGCGCATCTTCACCACCACACACACTCCTAGCTGTGTGTTCCAGGATGTGGATGAGAGGTGAGACACATTTGCACTTTTTTTTCCCATACACTTTTGTTTTTATCCGACAGAAGAGTACAGTGCTTTTATGAAACCTATAGGCTGACTCACAAAGTTATTGTTTTTTGCCTTTCAGAGCTGTTCCACTTCTTGGGTACTTCCCCCAGGATCTGATTGGCACCCCAGTCCTTCTTCTCATGCATCCCGATGACAGGCCTGTCATGTTGGCCATTCACAAGAAGAGTAAGAGAAACTAGAACACACTTTCTAACATACTACTATAATAATAGAATATATTCCATTTTAGCTTTACTCCGTCTTTTGCTGACGTCTATGTCCTCTCTCCTACCCATAGTCCTTCAGTACGCTGGCCAGCCGTTCGACCACTCCCCCATCAGGTTCTGCACGCGGAACGGAGAGTACGTAATCGTCGACACCAGCTGGTCCAGCTTCGTCAACCCCTGGAGCCGCAAGGTCTCCTTCGTTATCGGGAGGCACAAAGTCCGCATGTGAGTGTCTGCACAGCACAATGTTTTCTATCTTGACACTACTCTCTGCCCAGCACTATTTTGTGTTATCTTGGCACAATTTTTTTGAAATAGACAGAAAAAAATCTCTAATATAAGAAGCCTGTATGACTGAATAAGGATAATGTAGTTGTTCCCACTTCTAGAGGCCCGGTGAATGAGGATGTGTTTGTGTCCCCGCTCCCTGCCCTCATGGAGACTATGGACTCTGAAGTCCAGGAGATCACTGAGCAGATCCACAGATTGCTACTACAGCCGGTGCACAACACTAGCTCCAGTGGCTACGGTAGTGTGGAAAGCAACGACCACCTTGCAGCATCTCAGGTGATGACCAGCGAGGGCAGCCCAAGCAGGACACACATCGAGGAGGAGGGGGAGAGCAGCTGGGCCAAACCTGTAAGTACCCTCTCTGTCACACTCTTTTCCCTGTCTTATCACTCGCTCTCACTCTCTCTTTTACCTCTCTCTCCCTCTCTGTGATAGTGAACATGTCTCTTCTCTCCTCCCCAGCAGAGGTCATTCCAGGAGATCTGTAAAGGTATCCACCTCCAGAAGAGTCAGGAACAGCAGATCTACCAAGCCTCCTCCTCAGCCATGCCTGAGACCAAGAAGAGCCCTGGCAGTAAGTCAAACAAGCAAACCAGCACAGAAATATTTACAGTCTGCAGGAAGCATAGAGATATGTTCGCATGTGCATTGGATAATGTGAACTGGGGAGTGTACATGTGTGTGAATGTACAGATATGAATGCACTTCTGTGTGTTGGAAGAGATGTAGAAAACACACATATCCATGGGTGTAGTTCATGGGTGTAGTTTGGCGTATACAGAACGTACAAATCCATGCCCATCCCAGTCTTGACACACTCCCTTTTCCCCAGCAGAGTTACTCCAGAAGAGTCCAGCAGGGGTGCGTTCCAAGGAATCTGCAGCCCCTGTGGCCCCTCTGAATTGGAGGGACAGTGGGGTCAGTGCTGGGGTCAGTGGGCTGAGCCTGGAGGACAGCAGCAGCAGGACTGCAGTACAGGAGGAGCAGCTGGCCTTCAACGACCAGACGGTCTACTCCTACCAACAGATCAGCTGTCTGGACAGTGTCATCAGGTCAGAACAACTACTAACTAGTCACCTATTCATCTTGCTAATCACGTATCTGTACATCTCTCTGGTCATCTAGCCTATTTATAGTCTTGGATCTTTTGTCTATTAATCTAGTTGTCCTCTTATGGGCATTGTTTCTGGGTAGGTAGTTACTGCTACCCAATGTACTTACTGCTACCCAATTACATGATAGTAGTTACATCATGGGCTATTGTTTTTGATTAAGATATAAAGTTAATCAGTCTTTCATCCTTCTGTGTGCATCTCTCTCCCTCTCTGGGCAGATATCTAGAGGGCTGTAATGTTCCCATCACTATGAAGAGGAGGTGCCACTCTTCTGACAACACTATGTCCTCAGATGAGGACAAGCAGAAAGGAGGGGACAATCCCATGCAATTATCTGAAGGTACGTTCTACCACTGGTCGTAATCTATTTTTACTTTATCACTCCATTAATAAAAGATGTTCAACAATTGACTTCGGTATTATTGCTAGAGTATGATGTTTAATGTATCCTATATTGCAAGTGAACTCTTCTACGCCACTATTATTTTTTACCAGTCGGAATTAGAATGCAAGGTAGTGAGTGGGAGAACAGACGGACCGGACCGCGCGTTAAATTAGAAAGCAAATCTATTTTTCTCACGTCTACACAAAGTATTGCTAGTAAAATGAGCCGATAAATTGCCAGAAAATAAACTTGTTTGTGCATTGTTACGTCTGGATTTGTGACATGTATATTTAAGTGTTGATAATGGGTCGTTACTATAACAACAATACTGCCAGTGCCAAAAATACATATTTGAAAACAATAACGTTATACCTACTTGTGTTGATTTTGATCACAGGCATAAAGCCTAGGCAGGCTAAGAGAGAATACTGCCATGTAGAAAGAACGAGACTAGCTAAATTCTTTATAAACTCATCGGGTGTATTAGCTAGTTCTTGACCAAACATAACAACTGATTAGAGCAGGCAGGTACGGTGGCTCCCGTAGCACATGTAAGGTGAGTCATAAGGAACATAACAATAATTCACAAGGGCTACATAGCAAACGTAACAAATACGACTGTTTGTTATGGATTATTGTGACAATTAAATTGGCATACGCGTTAATGTGTATTGACGCTCTCTACTCTCACACAAACATTTTGACGCCTTTGGCTCCGGTGTGATTTGTACTTAAATTAGATGTCTCATTCTAGATGGAACCTGCAAACTTCTAATTCAAATTAAAGATACCTGTGGGATGAATTGAATTTAAAACAAATAATACTGCTAGATTAATAGTCACAGATACACTGATTTGTTATAGTGTGACAATGTTGAAAATGTGTTGGTTGGAAAACACCCTGCAGATTCTGTCTGGCTCCACATACACATACCAATTTATCAAAATATCAGTATTTATATTTAAACTCCTTTATACTGAACAAAATATAAACGCAACATGTAAAGTGTTGGCCCCATGTTTCATGAAATAAACGATCACAGAAATGTTCCATATGCACAAAAAGCTTATTTCTCTCAACATTGTTTTAGAGAATTTGGCTACAAGTCCAACTGGCCTCACACCACAGACCACGTGTATGGCGTCGTGTGGGCGAGCGGTTTGCTTATGTCAACGTTGTGAACAGAGTGCCCCATGGCGAACAGAGTGCCCCATAGCATAAGCTACAGATAACGAACACAAATGCATTTTATCGATGGCAATTTGAATGCACAGAGATACCGTGACAAGATCCTGAGGCCCATTGTGTCATTCATCCTCTGCCATTACCTCATGTTTCAGCATGATAATGCACGGCCCCATATTGCAAGGATTTGTACACAATTCCTGGAAGCTGAAAATGCCCCATTTATTCCATGGCCTGCACACTCACCAGACATGTCACCCATTGAGCAGGTTTGGGATGCTCTGGATCGACGTGTACGACAGTGTGTTCCAGTTCCCGCTAATATCCAGCAACTCCGCACAGCCATTGAAGAGGAGTGGGACAACTTTTCACAGGCCACAATAAACAGCATGATCAGCTGTTTGCATGAGGCAAATGGTGGTCACTCCACATACTGACTGGTTAACCAAACAGATGCATATCTGTACTCCCAGTCATAGATTAGAGCCTAATTAATTAATTTCAACTGACTGATTTCCTTATATGAACTGTAACTTAGTATAATCTTAAGTTTTTGCATGTTGCGTTTTATATTTTGTCCACTGTAGTTTAAAGACTAATTTATTTGTAAAGACTCATTGAGTTTAAATACTCATGTAGTTTAAAGACTCATTCAGTTGAAAGACTATCAGTCTCACCAAGGCTCTGTTGGACAGGTCACCAACTGAATCAGACACAGCCAAACTCTCTCTTTTGTCTATCTCTCTATAATCTGCATTTATGGGACTTTACATGTGACTCTCCAAGTCACCCTCCCTCAGTCTCTCCCTGTCACCCTGGCAGACCCTGCACTGTTTAAGCATCAGCCTGGTCTAACCCCTGTGCGTGACGTCATCGCAGACATAACAACAGACGCTACGACCTCAGCCACAGGGGCAGTGGGCTCCTCCCTGGCGGCCCTCGCTGGGCCACCGTGCGGCAAAGCCGAGAGCGTGGTGTCAGTAGCAAGCCAGTGTAGCTACAGCAGCACCGTCGTGCATGTAGGAGATAAGAAACTGCAGCCCGGGTCAGGTATACACTACGGGGACATTGACATGTCTCATTCTACTCTTCTGTTCTACTCTTTTTGGTCTTCAGTTTGTGGTGGTGGGGTTGTGTTTGGGAGTGGGGACTGTGTGGGTCCGTGCGTGCGTAGGTACATGGGTGTGTGTGTTGTATGGATGTAGCTTGATGTTGTGTAATGTATCAGATTTATTTGACAATATTCAGAGATTCACAGTCGTCTGGTTCCTCAAGACTATACCATGATGTATGTTATACCAAAGCTATGTGTCTAAATGCGCTGTGCATTATACCATTCTCTCTGCATCTCTGCTTCCCTGTAATGAATATTAATGTATATATGTTTATCAATGTTGCTAAGGGTATTACACCGTCTCATCTCTGTATGTCCTGAGCAGTTGGGTGTTTCATGTATATGTTGTATAATTGCTTCTCTGTCTGTTTTTCCCTGTACAGAGATCGTAGATGTATCTGTGGCTCGGGTTGAGGTGGAGGGGGGCAGCCAGACTCCTGGGCCTCCCCCCAATGCTGTTTCACCTCCCAGCCTGGAGAGGGAGCCCTATAAGAAGCTCGGTCTGACCAAACAGGTCCTAGTAGCCCACACCGTGAAGGAGGAGCAGACCTTCCTGTGTCGCTTCAGGGAACAGAGGGGAGTCCAGGCCTTCCAGGCCAACTGTTCCCAATACCTGGAGCGCCAGAAGGGACAGGGTGCCGCTGATGGTACAGTAGCAAACATGTTCTACACACATTACAATACAAACTCAGTATAGGTTGTTAGACTTGGGCTAGTACAATTCAACACAGACACACACAGTACCTTAATAATGTTCTCATACACTCAACCTCTCACAGTCAAATACATAATGTAATCACACCCTCTTTTTGTCCCTTTCCCCTCGCTGTCCCCTTCTCTAGCTCTGCCCGCTGTGCGCCCATGCACGCAGGCCGAGCCCGCTGCCCGCCGAAGTGGGCGCAACAAGAAGACCAAGTCTAAACGGGTGAAACAGAACGAGTCGTCCGACAGTTCCGTGTCTCATAGGAGAAGACAGCCGCAGCCCCGACCCCACCTCCTCAACCAGGGCCTCAACCAGACCTCCTGGTCCCCCTCCAACACTTCCCAGTCCACTTTGCTGCCCCTGGCTTACCCCACCGTGGTGCCAGTCTACCCCCTCCAGGTCTACACTGGGGCGGGCACCATGGCTGGCACCATGCCTACCCGCCCAGAGAATTCATTGGCAGGCTTTGGTGACTGCCAGGGCAACCAGGATCCCCAGTGCCCGCCACCAAACATCCAGCCCTCGCCCTTCTCTACTCCCATGGTGACCCCCGTGGTGGCTCTGGTTCTCCCCAGCTGCATGTTCCCTCAAATGGGAAGCGGGGCTCCAGGACAACAGCCTTTCTACCAGGCCGAGAAAGCCGGCTACCCCTCTCAGTCACAGCCCTTCCACCCACAGACATCCCTCACCTTACCTGCTCATGTTCCTTTCCCGGCTCAGCCACAGGCCTTTCCCCTACTGACGGCCTTCCCGATCCCCGCCCAGCCTTTCTCACTCTCCATGCCCATGGAGGCTCCCAAGCCACCTGGGGAAACCACCCAGTCTCGCTGCTCCCCGCATGGGACCATGGGCGGCAGGGACCAAGCGTCCTCCCCTCCACTGGTCCAATCATGGTGCAGCTCGCCCCTGCAGCTGGAGGAGATGTGGTGCTCCCTGGAGAGACAGGACCGCATGGTGGTGGTGCCCTCCGTTGGCACACAAAGGAATAACACCGTCAACATGAAGGGAGGGAGCATGGTCTGCCAAGCCATGGAGAAGGTCAAGGAGCTTCAGCAGGTATGATACTCATTTTCAAGTCGTACGGGATACACATGGTATGCGCAATCCAACAAAATTCTTACTTGCAGGTTATTTCTCCACAACGCAAGAAATAGTAAAAGATAAGAATACGAACATAAAGTAAATAGTTCAGTAGAATATAATCATTTTTTTTAGCATAAGTATAATACAGGAAGGCACAATTTATAGTCCAATATTTACATGTGTATTGGGGATGTGTGGATTGGGGGGCAAATGTTTAAATTGTTCAGTATTTAGTAAAAATAATTAGTGGCAGCAGTAGGTGTGTGTGAGTGTTTATCTGTGTGGGTGTGTATCTGTTCGGGTGTGAGTGTACAGTACCAGTAAAAAGTTTGTATTCTTCTTTATTTTTTTGTATTTTTTTGGGGGGGGGGTCTTTATTTGTACTTTTTGGGGGGGGCGTGGGGTTCTTTATTTTGACTATTCTGCATTTTTTTTTATTACTTAATGAAGACATCAAAACTATGAAATGCCACATATGGAATCATGTAGTAACCACAACCTCATCTAGTTTATGCAAATTGTATTGAATCATTAAAAAGGTGTACAATTCCGACATCCTGTGTGAAGTAACTGTGCTGTCACGCCCTGGTCTTAGTATTGTGTGTTTTCTTTATTTATTTGGTCAGGCCAGGGTGTGACGGGTTTTTTATGTGGTGTGTTTTGTCTTGGGGTTTTTCGTACGTATTGGGATTGTGGCTTAGTGGGGTTTTCTAGCATAGTCTATGGCTGCCTGGAGTGGTTCTCAATCAGAGGCAGGTGTTTATCGTTGTCTCTGATTGGGAACCATATTTAGGCAACCATATTCTTTGAGTGTTTCGTGGGTGATTGTTCCTGTCTCTGTGTTTGGTTTGCACCAGTATAGGCTGTTAGGGTTTCGTGGTACGTTTCTTGTTTTTGTATTGTTTTTGTATTGTTTGTTTTTCATCGTCATTAAATATGTATCAAGAATACCACGCTGCATTTTTGTCCGACTCTCCTTCGACGGAAGAAAACCGTAACATGTGCTGCCATGTCAAAGTGCAAAAATCCAAAAGTCTCCTGGCTAAAATGTTACGTCTAAAGCATTGTGTCTCCAACTACTATCATGGAATATAGTGTGCTCTAGGCTGAAGTGTTGCAGTGACGAGGTAGGATAACATCGCAACTCTCCACAAAATATAACTTACTGTAGTTACTGTAATTACAGACCTCTGTCTATCCATCTCTCGTAGTGGGACAATATCTTCTCTGGTTCAGGCTGTTGAAGAGCTCCAGACTGCTTTTCAGTCACTGCAGGCCTCCCTATATGGTCTCAAACTGGTCTTGAATATACAAAACACTAAATTCATGACCTAGAACTCTGCCAGAGAACGTTAGCATTTTCACATCTGGTGGCTTTATCCATTGAAGAAGGGTCATCCCACAAATACCTAGGTATTTGGTTGGATGACCAGTTGTCCTTTAAAGTTAATGTGGATTATCTTGTGACAAAGCTTGAATTGAAATTGGGTTTTTATTTTCGTAATAAGGCTTGCTTCCCGCTTATGACTAGAAAGAAGCTTGTTCAGGCCACTTTTCTCTCTGTAATTGATTATGGTGTCTTGTTGTATGTGCATTCAACCTCCTCCGTCTTACAGAGACTGCACTCTGTTTACCATGCAACCTCCTCCGTCTTAGAGACTGCACTCTGTTTACCATGCAACCTCCTCCGTCTTACAGAGACTGCACTCTATTTACCATGCAACCTCCTCCGTCTTAGAGACTGCACTCTGTTTACCATGCAACCTCTTCCGTCTTACAGAGACTGCACTCTGTTTACCATGCAACCTCCTCCGTCTTACAGAGACTGCACTCTGTTTACCATGCAACCTCCTCCGTCTTACAGAGACTGGACTCTGTTTACCATGCAACCTCCACCGTCTTACAGAGACTGGACTCTGTTTACCATGCAACCTCCTCCGTCTTACAGAGACTGCACTCTGTTTACCATGCAACCTTGCGCTTTATTACAAATGCCAAGTCACTCACTCACCATTGTACCAAATGGTGGGTTGGACCTCACTTTATATGAGCATAAAGATACATTTGTATGTGTTCATCTACAAAGCCCTTGTTGGTAAACTCCCTCTTTACCTCTATACTCTGGTCTCCTTCACCAACAGCAGTTACCACACCCGGTCTGCTAGGTGATTGTGTCATGCGGTGGGTAACTGGTGCAGTGAGATCAGGCGCAGGAAAGCAGAGGTGAGTGTACAAGGTATTTCATCCCACGACAGCACCAGTACACAGACAATACTTAAGGTGCGGAGAAATACCGGTCACTCGAAAATAACGGGCGTAAATACATAACCCAGCAATCAATAACCAGCCGTCAAGAACCGACATGAACAATCAATAAACACGCACACTAACATGTGGGAAACAGAGGGTTAAATAATGAACATGTCATTGGGGAATAGAAACCAGGTGTGTAGAAGACAAAACAAATGGAAAATGAAAAGTGGATCGGCGATGGCTAAAAGACCGGTGACGTCGACCACCGAACGCCGCCCGAACAAGGAGAGGGACCGTCTTCTGCGGAAGTCGTGACAGGTTGCTACTTAAAGTCCCCAGGACATTCACAGTATGAGGCAAGACTGCCTTCTCTTCTTGTGCCCCAGACGCATGGAATAGTCTACAATTCATGCTTCATCTAGATATGTTAGTGCCACTGAATTAATTAAAAATATTGATGGGAGACTGTTACAGAGGCGTGTAAATGCTTTTTTTTAGGCTGGATCACATTGTTGTATGTTTTAATTATGTAATGTATTGATTGTTGCTGACATCTTGGCCAGGTCTCCCTTGAAAATGAGACTCTGGGTCTCAATGGGCTTTTCCTGGTTAAATAAATATGACTGAGTCGCTTCTAAACCTTGAGGGAGAAGTGAAAGAGGAGAGTCGCAAAAAAACAAAGGATGGGACTGATGACCGAAGAAAGGGAGCAATACGACTTGAAAGTGGAGCTTCTGTTTGTTGACCTTATCCTTTGGCTTCTGTCTTGCAGGTGGGCTCGCCGGGCAACGGTAACCATAGCGACGTCAATTCATCATCGAGTGACCTGCTGGACATCCTGCTCCATTCAGACTCTCGTTCAGGCATCAGCTCAGGCACTTCCGGGTCCATGGGTTTCAGCTCTAATGGCTGCGGAACCTCAGCTAGAACGTCTAACAGCAGAATGTCTAATAACAGCCGAACGTTGGGATGTGGAACGTCAGCTAGCGGAGTATCTGGCAGTGGCACAGGTCTGTACACACACCTACCCTAGCCTTATTGTACATTTGTTAGAATTATTTTCCTATTATATACCAGTCACTTCCACTGTACCAAACCTCACTCCTGTAACTGTCTTGGGGGTTTACATATTTGATCAACAAGGTTGGCAGAACAAGAACGAACACAAGATAGAAGGACATTAACATGGCAGCATGACATTACATCCAGCAGTTTGTTGCTTCATGTATGAAGCACTTGAGACCAGAACGCTGGTGCTTCTGAGGTAAGAGATCCTAACTCTGTTTTGTGCGTTCATTCACCCCCACAGTAAGCAGCAGCCACACAAGCAACAACAGCAGCAACTACTTTGGCACCGTGGACTCCTCCCAGAACAGCTGCCAGCAGGTCAAAGTGCGCTCCAGCGGCGGGAGTGGTGGTAGCGCTAGCGAGGGGCGGCCAATGGAGGTAGAGGAAAGCCAATATGACAAGTATGTACTGCAGGATCCGCCGTGGTTAGTCACCGCCAACGCTGACGACAAGGTCATGCTGACCTATCAGATGCCCTCCCGGTGAGTGGGAGGAGACAGGAGAGAGGCGGCACGCAATGTGCCTTGGAATATGAGAAAGTTGTCTGTGAATGCATATCTGGGTCAGTTTGGGATTTTTGAAGGGGTGGGCTTAGGGGAAGGATAAGGGGAGGGTAAACTGATCCTAGATCTGTGACCACAGACAACTTCTACCCAGAGCATGAGTCCTAGTGCAATGTTTCCCAAAATGATGAGTGCCCATGAATGCTGGGGTTAGAAATATTTGTTGGTTTTGATTTGGTTTATTTATTTACACATTTTTCAGATGGAACACAGCATCTTTGGGAAATACATTGCACAGCACACATTGCACAGCATAGATACTACCCACTCCCTTCCACTCCCACCTACTCCGTCCCTGTATTTATGTCCACAATGGATCCCAAAAATCTATGTATGTTTGTGTGATGCATCTTATGATGATGAAAGCGTATGAGGTCTTTTGTTGCTGGCTTGCAGTTCTAATGTATGCCTATAAGATGGGGCACTTGCACAAGTTGTCAGGCAAAGTGGGTTGAGAGAAAATGTGTGATTTCTTCAAGGCTAGTTTTGAATTATTCCAGATATCATATCTAGTGGACCCTGGAGATCAGTTCAACATCAGCTACACTACCGTTCAAAAGTTTGGGGTCACTTAGAAATGTCCTTGTTTTTGAAAGAAAAGCTTATTTTTTTTGCCCATTACAATAACATCACATTTTGATCAGAAATACAGTGTAGACATTGTTAGTGTGTTAAATGACTATTGTAGCTGGAAACGGAGGATTTTTTAAAATGGAATATCTACAGAGGCCCATTGTCAGCAACCATCACTCCTGTGTTCCAATAGCACGTTGTGTTAGCTAATCCAAGTTTATCATTTTAAAAAGGCTAATTGATCATTAGAAAACCCTTTTGCAATTGCTAGCACAGCTTAAAACTGTTGTGTTGATTTAAAAAAGCAATAAAACTGGCCTTCTTTGGACTAGTTGAGTATCTGGAGCATCAGCATTTGTGGGCTTGATTACAGGCTCAAAATGGCCAGAAACAAATAACTTTCTTCTGAAACTCATCAATCTATTCTTGTTCTGAGAAATGAAGGCGAGAAGTTGCCAAGAAACTGAAGATCTCGTACAACGCTGTTTACTTCTCCCTTCACAGAACAGTGCAAACTGTCTCTAACTAGAAAAGAAAGAGGAGTGAGGCTGGTAACTCTAATGAACTTATCCTCTGCAGCAGAGTTAACTCTGGGTCTCCCTTTCCTGTGGTGGACCTCATGAGAGCCAGTTTCATCAAAGAGCTTGATGTTTTTTGCGACTGCACTGAAAGAAACTTTCAAAGTTCTTGAAATGTTCCGCATTGAGTGACCTTCATGTCTTAAAGTAATGATGGACTGTCGTTTCTCTTTGCTTATTTGAGCTGTTCTTGCCATAATATAGACTTTGTATTTTACCAAATAGGGCTATCTTCTGTATTCCACCCCTACCTTCTCACAACACAACTGATTGGCTCATATACATTAAGAAGGAAAGAAATTCCACAAATTAACTTTTAACAAGGCACACCTGTTAATTGAAATGCATTCCATATGACCTCATGAAGCTGGTTGAGAGAATGCCAAGAGTGTGAAAAGCTGTCATCAAGGCAAAGGGTGGCTACTTTGAAGAATCTCAAATATAAAATATATTTTGATTTGTTTAACACTTTTTTTGGTTACTACATGATTTCAGATGTGTTATTTCATAGTGTTGATGTCTTCACTATTATTCTACAATGTAGAAAAGAGTTTTAAAAAATCAAGAAAAACCCTTGAATGAGTAGGTGTGTCCAAACTTTTGACTGGCACTGTATGTCTTTCACCTGGTCATATAAGTCACATAGTTCAGTATACCGAGTGTGTATGTTCCTTGGTCTACTCAGGGGCATCGACTGTGTGCTTAGGGAAGACCGAGAGAAGCTACGTGTGATGCAGAAGAGCCAGCCGTGCTTCACCGGGGAGCAGCAGATAGAACTGGGGGAGGTCCACCCCTGGATGAGGAGAAGAGGGCTGCCCAAGGTCATGGACGCCAAGGTGAGCTCTCTTTCTCTATCTCTTTCCCCCCTCTCTCGTTCTCACAATCACGATCTTCCTTTCTCTCTCTCTCTTTTACACTACAGGCAGCCATTCACATTTGTCAAAAGCAAGTCTGAAAGTAACTAACAGAAATGTGTTGTTTTTTGTTAAGTGTGGGCTGTGAGGAGGACACTCCAGAGGTGGTGTTGTCTGAGGAGCAGCCTGGCCTGGATATGGGAGACACAGAGACTGAGGAGGTCAGCCCCTACAGGAAGCCCGGCGAGGAGCCCTTTAACATGGACACCTGTCCCTCTTCTGGCCTTGGATCATAACAGCCACATCCATTCTGCCCCTGTTAATTGTAGCAGCATCACCTCCGCAAAAGGCTCATTCTCAAGCGACATCAATTATTCACCAAGTCCCACCCTCAGCTGTTCCATACAAGACCATTTTTTTTATTTTACCAGGCAAGTCAGTTAAGAACAAGTTATTATTTACAATGACAGCCTACCGGGTGAACAGTGGGTTAACTGCCTTGTTCAGGGACAGAACGACAAGATTTTTACATTGTCAGCTTGAGGATTCGATCCAGCAACCTTTCGGTTACTGGCCCAACGCTCTAACCACTAGGCTACCTGCCACCCCATATTAGACTGCCTAGTACCGCTTGCACCCTGCGGGTACAAACCTTTTCTACAACAAACTAAACTGTATTGAAATTCTGCTACAGCCTGAGAGACCAGGGAACATACAGACTGTTACATCCCACCTGGTCAATTCATTTTCAGTGTGTGTGTGTGTGAGAGAGAGAGAGGAGAAAAAGAAGAGTGAGTTAGTGTGTCCACAACACAGTTCATGTTCTATCAATTGTTTTTTCACTTATTGAAATTAATGTTTTCATTGAAAACGTTTTGACTGTAGTAGTCTTCTATTTGTTTTAATTTAGAGCCCTGGGGCTAGCGTCAACATTTTAACACTGATGCTCCCAATTTAAAGAAGTTAGGAGCACCACATGAAATGTAGGAGCACCAGAATATATTGTGTTTTATTGTAATACAGCCTATATTGGGCCTATACGAATTCAATGTACTTTTGAGGGACATGGTTTTCCCTAAAAACTAATGTAACATGTAAGAAATGAATTTATTGTAAAAGCTAAAAATATATAACCTTTATTTAACCAGGTAGGCCAGTTGAGAACAAGTTCTCATTTATCAACTGCACCCTGGCAAAATGTTGAAAGGAATAACTGTCATTGAAATTACAAAGTAATGTGTGGAATATTAGGTTTCTACATTGTGTAAAAGCACTATTGAGATGCATTACATTGAAAATTGTATACTGTCTCTTCAAAAACGGCAGAAGATCTGACATTCATGATTTTCTACTGTCCCTGATCTCCTGAAGAAGCTATCCCTTTTCCTTTCTTTCTATGCCCCCAAATGTTTGGATATACTGGTAACGTTCCCAGGTTGTTAGCTAGCTAACCAATGAGGTAACATGACTGAAGTGTAAACAAATGGATAACGACATGGTTTATGAATGTAAAATGCGGTCCCAGCGACCCCGCTATATGAAGATAAAAATGCTGCGCCGGTATTATGGTTCAGATCTTTTGACGTAGGCCCGGTTTTCCAAAAGAATCTTAAGACTTAAGTTCATTGTTAGCACCATGGTGCTTAATGGTTCTAACGATGAATTCAACGTTAAGATGCTTTTGGGGAAACCCGAGGCACTGATTGAAATGGAAGCTTTCGCTGTGGTAATGGTGCAACCATGACTCTAAGGGCACTCGGGGAAAATACGTTAGAGCGAAGCATTATTACATCCCTTTATTTTCTTTCTTTTTTCCTAGGCCCACAGTGCTCCCAAAATAAAACTCCGGGTCACACAGCAAAATATTTTGTTGCATATCCAATATATAACATGATGATGATGTTATCTGTTTGTTGTTGAAAACACTTACAGGATTTCTAGTCTATTATGTTGGCTGACTAAAAGGTGTGGCAGAAGAGGCTTGTAGAGAAGTTGCTTTCTAGCTTGTGGTTGAATGTTCTCATAGAGCCCTTTCCAGTACACCACACACTGACAGATGTGCGTGACTCTTGACTGCAGTAAGAAAGCCATCACCATCTGTGCCCATTCAACATAGCCATGGTTGACCTTTTTAGTACTTATAACTTTATTGGGTTCTCATACACTTACAATTGATGTTTTAATTCTAAATGAAAAGTCGCTAAGATTTATATTTGGTTGTGATCTTTGCAAAATAAACATTTTGGATGCAGCAGTTGTTAGCCTGAATGCTAAAGCTCATTGACATAGGCTGTAGCAAAAGCTAAGCAAAGAGCCATTTTACTGGTGGTGTTTGTTTTTTTTTAACATTTAATGCAGTTGATTTGCGATGAGGACGCAAACATAATATTAAACAGGACATTCATACGAGCCTTAAAATCCAAACGTAGTGTGAAATGCACTCATAAGCAACATGTAAATAGTATTTTTTTTGCTGGCATTCTATAAGACGTCCCCCGTTTTTCTGTCATAAACTTACGCGCATCGCTCTCATGCGGCAATGTTTGCGCATTTGAGGAAAGAGTGTCCTAGGATCAGCTTTCCCAAACACAACACTAATAATTTTCCCAGTCGGTATTAGATAGGTGGTTACCTGGGATATAGGTTACCCTATTGGCTCAGAGGGAAAACTTGACATTTTTCAAACGCAATTTTCTTGTCTACTTGTTTTAGTCAATTACAAAACTACATTTAAGGAAAGTACAACATGTCTATTACTTTTCAACATTGCCTGCTCCCGAGCAGTCTCACTACTTAGAAAGACGTAAAATTGTAAGGGCTTCCCTCAAGCCTCTTTTCATGACGGTGCTAGCTAGCAGTCACATGAGTGAGTGCTACAGCTAGCTCGCCAAGACCAACAACCCAAACAAACAGACTATACAGCTACAAGTAGTGAGTGGAGTTAAGCAGACTACACTAAACAGGTTAAATGGCTTACCTGTGATGAAATGTTTGCCACACATATAGCTACGTGTACCTACTTGCAGGGGTGCAACTTTCACTGGGGACGGGGGGGGCATGACCCCACTTTCTGAAATTGCATTTTTGTCCCCTCCCCAGTTTTATCATTGCACTGTGATACAAAAAGCAGCATGGGTGTGCTTTAAGACCATGCGCACACCTCAGAGCGGTCGGGCAGGCTGTTTGGCAGTTTAATTTAGGACCACAGGACACCATAGAGCATGTAGAAACAGCTGTTGTCTGTGTGTGTTGTGGATACTCTTTATTTGACTGATGTAGCTGGAAAGGCAACTGCTGTTACATTTTTTTTTTAGTTTGTGTGACTGACATGCAGCCTTAGCTAATGCATTAATGTTACATGTTTCATCCCCTCTCGACTGAAATTGTGTCTGAAGGGATTGAACTACCTAGCAAGCTAATAGCTACCACAGACAGTTCAGCTCTAGCCTCTATCTATTGTATCTGTCAGGTAGCAGTATCTAACAGCTGAGGTGTGTTTGGAAAGGTTTTGAACCCTTTGTTTTGTCCTGTTTCAACAGAAATAAATTGACTTTGGTAGTTTTCGGCAGCTGATGTACCACCTGAGCTAGCCAAAAGTTGGCTAACGTTCGCTAGCTAACGAGCTCACTAACTTTAGCTATTATTTTTGCCTCAATCACACTAGACCTGAATCAAACGATGAAACCAGCAGCCAAACAATTGAAGACCGATATTCTGATGTTTTTTGAAAGTGCAATGTGAGCTTTTGTTAGTCAGAGCAATGTTACGTTATTTATGTCAGTTTCCTTAGCTAATTCCCTACTTTTCTATCTGGCCTGGTACAGCTCTAATGTTACAGGCTTCACTGTCATGGTGCACAGTCAGTACACAACACTATGCTCATCATGTCTTAGCAGGATCAGATGGTGACAGGTGGCCCTGCAGGGTCAGACAGCCAGGGAATACCAGTCTATGGAGCTCAGGTGATTTTTTTTTTTGCAGTATATTATAACAACCAGTGAATGGATACAACATTCCATCTTGAGTTGATGGCTAGGCTACAGTCTGGGACCTGGGAATAATGGTAATTTCAATGATTGAACCATTGATTCTATTCTTGGACAATATAATGTATAAAGGTATACCAAGGTAATTCTTTGTCATGCCTCATCTGAGCAGGATCAGGTGGTGACAGGGGTCTCAGCAGGGTCAGGCAACCAGAGAAGGCCGGTCTGTGACGGCGCTAAGGTGAACTTTTGCAGATGCAACACTTTAAAGGTGCAGCACGGTCATTCTGATGTCTGCATTGGCCATGCAGCATTTACGGTGACACGGCCTCTGCAGAAGTCCAGGCGTTCATACTTCTTGCGCTTCGCAGAGCAGCGCAGAGCTGTTGTGAAGGAAGTTGTCAAGGAAGTGAGTTTGTGTTTATACAGGACCTCCCGCCCTCACCTACCGTCAACAATCATGTCAATGCAGAGCTATACGGAGCCATCCGCATTGTTACAACATTTGAGAGGTGAACAGTGATGCAGTGCAGAGTGCAATTTGGCCTCTGCGTGCCTTCGGAGGCTTCGCAATTGTGTCACACCATCCATTCGGAGCCTCCGAACACATTTTCGGACCAAGCATAATATATTGGCTCTTATTCTCTCTGTGCAGCAAACACTGGACAATCCAGAAGCTTGAAACTATTTTAAGGGAGTCTGACAAACCTCTAAAATTGATAGAGGTTTTTCCAATGACACTAAACATGTCAAACAAAAATGTGAGGAAGACCTGAGAGACACTATTGATGATGATGAATTGATACAGATATGTTTGAATGCCCCAGTCTATAATTTTCTTACTCGTCATTATTCACTCATCATTCAGGATGATCCGTAATCATTGTAGAATCCACATTCATGTAGAAGTGTTTAGAAACATATTCTATTCTTATTTACAATAAAAGTGACCCCTGAAGGGTCATATTAGATTGTGTAGAAATGCCCCCCCCCCCCCCCCACACACACACCTATTTCTAAAACCAAAGTTGTGCCCCTGCCTACATGGACCCCGGGTCCCCACATTTCCCCGTCTCCCACACCGAATAGCCTGAAGCCACAGGGCTCTTCTCGTAGGCTTTAGTTCCTTACCTGGGAGCATTGCAAACCCTGGGTCAGGATTTTGTACCTGGTTACATGTACACTGAACAACACAGCATATTTTCAGCATTTTTGTTATTTAACAAAAGATCGACAACGATCTGTCTCTTTTACAATGAGGGTCTATATGAAAGTATGTTGGTTTTCCTCAGTTTGTTGCGGTGGTTGAGGGCAATTTCTTATTATTACCTGAATACCGACT
The DNA here is from genome assembly GCF_057628025.1 of Oncorhynchus mykiss. Classification (NCBI taxonomy): domain Eukaryota; kingdom Metazoa; phylum Chordata; class Actinopteri; order Salmoniformes; family Salmonidae; genus Oncorhynchus; species Oncorhynchus mykiss. The sequence goes on from NC_143029.1 coordinate 59,457,295, forward strand.
GGGACTGTAGCGTTATCAGGCTTGCTGGCCTTGGAACTGTATTGCAATCAAAGCACTTTTTAATTTTTTTATTTCACCTTTATTCAACCAGGTAGGCCAGTTGAGAACAAGTTCTCATTTACAGCTGCGTAGTTTATTACATGGGCATAAAGCAATTGGAACAGATGTCGAAGGCATTTGTCAAGTCTATTCTTCAAAGATAAAGCATAACATTTAAAAAATGTGCGAACACTCTAAACACACAAATTGTCGACCTGCACTTTTCCTAAATTATTTCTGTACAGATTGTCTTGTATTTCTCTATATTTCTGTATTTATTGTGTTGTTGGATAGTCACTCTAAAATGTGGACATTTAAAAAAAAAGTGCTATTCTGTGTTGACAATGTTTAAAAATAAAAATGAAAGATTTCAATATATTTACACTTTTCTAGGCTACTCTTTGTGAAAACAAAAAAAATGCTATTCTGTGTTGACAATGTTTCAAAATAAAAATGAAAGATTTCAATATATTCACACTTTTCTATGCTACTTTATGAAATCACAATTTGAGGAATGTAATAAAATCAAGTAGGGGTTAATTTACATGTATTTATTTCATGCCAAATGTTAGGGTACATTTTTCGTGTTTGTGTTTATTCAGGAAGCAGGCCATTGTGGATATTAGGCCTAGTGGTTATTACCTTTCAGTGGAAATAGCCTATTGTCTATAAAGAAGGAGATCCGCTCCCAAGTGCTTATTTTGACGTTCACAACCTGCTATAACTTTAACCGAAAAGGCCCATTTTATGGTTTTCCTATCATTTCACTGCAACTCTTTCATCGTGGTTTTAGTTCTTTATTAATTAGGTTAATTTAGGTAGATGATTAATGGCACGCTCTTAATTTGAGAATTGAGAGGACCTCGGTAATAAGTAGGCCTACTTTGTGTGAACGACTTGAGCAGTTACAGAAATTGACCTTTGGTGAGATGATTGGCCATTTGAACCAGTATCTGTGCGTTAGAGACCTCTCTGACACCCAGAAAGCTCCGATTCAAACTCCCATTCAGCAGCTCTGCAAGCGTTATAATGTCAAAATACGTTCCTTGATCACCAAGTATGGATTTTCACTGAGCAACTATCTTCATTTACTCTCGTTACGACCAGTATGTACTTCCAAAAAGGTCTAAATATAAAATTGACAAGCAACCTAAAACGATGCCTATTCGGCACCTCCAAGCTCGGTATTTGGAAACGCACAGGTCGGAAGTCTACAACGGCTCCGAAGAGGCATTTTTTCGGTTGTATGTACATTTATCTTTGGACCTTTTTTGGATTTACTGGGAGTGAGTAAATGTAATGGGAGTGAGTAAATGGAAATAGTTTCTCAGCGAACCTCAATATTTGGTGTTCAAGGAACGTATTTTGACATTCTAACTTGCAGAGCTGCTGAATTGGAGTTTAAGTCGGAGCGTTCTGGGTTTATAGAGGTCTCTGACACAAAGATGGGCTACTGATTGAATTGGCCATATGCTCACTTCAGTAGCCTAGGCCTACACGTTCGAATGTGTGCCATTTCAAAATAGGCCTATCAACCACTGTAGGCTATTTTAGTATTTCCATTTCCCCCTGCAGTATAGAAAGAACACTTAATATTTGCCTAAAAATGCAAGAGGAGAGGGTCACATAAAATCCTCATGCTTGCAAATAAAAACCCATAGCATGGCTAGATTATCAGTGGAAACTGGACAGGAAGGCAGACAGGCGGACAGACGGTGGGGAAAATTCTCCCACGGCTATTAGCAGCGTGGATCAAAGCGACCACCGTAATTCACATCCCTCGCAGTTCGCACCTCTCCCAATTTGAGGATCAGGTGTGAAACTGGACAACTCCCCTCCTGCTGTGACGCCACCTCTGGGGTTCCGCTAATCCGGAGTCGGCTCCATCACAAACTGAAAACAGTCTGTGAATGTCTCCAAATAATGTGAATTTCAGGTACAGAATTAAAATACCATTTATCCAATCGTTATTGAGCCACCTTGGCTTGACTATGTTACAGAGTAGGCCTATTTGTTGAGTTGTCACAAACCAACACGCACGCTGCGTTGTGTATGGGGCAGCGACAAGTAAATATCGATGTGTCAGAAGTGACACTTGAGGACATCAGAGCAACATCCAAAATGTCACTTTACAGGCCGGGCACTGAACCGAGGAGAGGGGCTTTGATATTGATTTTAGGTGCCTTTGATGTGGTGTGCTGCTGCGACATCTTTCATGTTAAAACGGTCTACTTCTTAAAAGAGTGCCAGTTTTGTCTGAAAGGGATAGAAGAAAAGCTGTGAGCAGAGAGAAATATTAGTTTGGTGTCCATCTACCTGTTCGGCACTAAGCACATGTTCAATGGCTCCCGAGTGGCGCAGCGGTCTCCGGCACTGCAATGCAGTGCTAGAGGCGTCAATATAGACAGACCATGGTTCGATCCTGTTCTGTATCACAACCGGCTGTGATCGGAAGTCCCATAGGGCGGAGCACAATTGGTCCAGGTTAGGGGAGGGTTTGCCAAGGTACGCCATCATTGTAAATACGAATATGTTCTTTAATGACTTGCCTAGTTAAATGAAATAATACAAATGTCTGAGATCATGCAGCCCAAAAATATGAGAAGGCACAACATATGTGAGGGTGGTCACATATGCTGTGATCTGTAAGTCTCAGAATTTAAAAAAAAATTCAAATAGCTTTTCCTGCAATCTAGAGCCATAATCATTATGCTTAACTCTAAGCATACCTCTTGAGCTGTCTGTATCCCCCTGACTTGTGGTTCTTTTTTAAATAAACAAAATCATCTCTGCATTACTGCTAGCATTCTGGGAAGATTCAGTACATTTAGTTATTGCTTGTTTTTCTAAAGTCTAGCAACCTTGCCCACAGGCATGCCAGCTAAGATAGTTAGTCAAGCTGGCTACACTAACTTGATTGATAGCCTGAAATGCCTTCTTGGTAGCTAGTTATGAGGTTGGGTGATTGGGAACATATCCGGGGTATCTAAAGCCAACTTCATGAAATTGCTAAGTAGCTAGTAGTATTACTGCTTGTCAAATTTCAAGGAGGAATTTAACGCTGTCAGAATACCAATGAAGGCCATCAAATGAACCAGGTGCCAGATCTCACACTGCATTGTTGAGAAGAAGTTGCCTGACGACTCAAAATGAATTATTTCCACTGCTCTATGTTCCCTACATACTTCAGTCTAGACTGCCACCAGAAGTCGTTTGTGATGTCAAAATGAGATGTGTTGTACAAAACAAAGTAATCAGCGATTTAATAATTTCTAACCAATTAGAGAATTTAAAAACTCTGCTTTACCCACTGTTCTGGCTTGGCCCAACCCATCGGTTTCTGGGACTAATCAGAATGGTTTGAATGTGTGGGTTCTAGAACTCTAACCTAACATGGCAGGCGAAAATGGAAATGCCTAGCTGAGTTCTAAAACGTCTGAACGGAGTTCCGACATCCGTTTCTTAGTAGAAAAGGAAACTAGGTTGAATTAGCTGTATCCCTGAAAACCGGATACATCTGGTTGTTGGCAACTCCGCTAAGGGTGTTGAAATCATTGGGGAGGAACTCAGATCTAGACTCATTGAGGAGAAGAAACTAGCGTCCGTGGGCATGGCTTAGCGTTTGACCAGAGCAAGGAGTTTGGTTAGCCAGGCAAGACGGCCAAACCCAGACATTCTCACCTGATAAAGGCCCACTGGTCCAGCTGTGCTAAAGTAGTCCTATATTAAACTTCAAAGCCTACCTTCACACACACAAACGGCACAGTGTATTGCTGAGATGTGATTACTGTGGAATTACTGTTTGATGCTAGTTTAGCAGGAAAGCATTTAACCATTTCTGGTCCCTGTTTTTTGAAGTGTGCTACAGCAATATTTATTTTATTTAACTAGGCAAGTCAGTTAAGAACAAATTCTTATTTACAATGATGGCTTACCCCGGCCAAACCCTAACAACGTTGGGCCAATTGTGCACCGCCCTACAGGACTCCCAATGATACAGCCTGGAATTGAAACAACCTCTAGCACTGAGATGCAGTGCCTTAGACCACTGCGCCACCCAGGAGCCCCCTAATATATACTTCTCTGAAACAACAGACAGATTGTGCATTACTTCATGTGAAAATGTTCACAGCTGAGTAAATAGGATAAACTGAGTCCAATATGAAGAGAAAATCAATTTAATGAAATTAACTACGTCAGTGTATGACAATTTGTCTGAAAAACATTTGTTATTACAATGTTACAGATAACATAAAATATTTATTTGATTAAACCTACACAAATAAAATAATTTACACACAACACGGCATTACTGAGTGTGGTGTACTAGGACATGGTACTTTCTATACAGCCATACTATCAACAAATACATATTTACATCTGTACAACCTAGAATTCTGGCTAAGACACAAAAATTGCTTTTTAAAATGATGCCACCTCTAGCCTACTTGCAACCAGACTTTGCATTACCAAGTATAGTCATTGTAGTGATAATGTCCCACTTCTCATGCTATTCCTACTTCTGTCATCCAACAGTCTAACAAGATTACAAGGAATTGTATCTTCAAATATACAGAATAAAACACAATATACAATAACTTTTTTAGGCTATTCCTCTAGTAACTGACAGTTGTAGGTCTACAGTAATTTGGCTCTACCAAGGTCTCCACATGGACTTGGAATAGGCCACTCTGGGCATGTTCAGAACATCCTGGTTTTCAGCGTCCACAGAGATGTGGCTCTGCTCAGAGTCAGTCTCGTCCAGATCCGAGCACAGGTCATCGCTGGAGGTGGTGGAGGGCGCTGGGGAGAGGGTTGAGGAGCTTTCGCTGGGGATGCTCCTTCCTCCAGGGGAGACCAGTGCTGCGTAAATGCCCTCAGAACTGGGCCAAGTGCTGCTGCCATTAGTGGAGCAGTCCGCCATAATATCCTGGAGCATCACCTGGAGTCTGTCCTCGTCGTTCAGAGGCATACATTCCAGGAGGTGGTTCAAGAGCTCCGCCGCGAGAGTCGCGTCGATTCCCGGGCAGCTGGACACGAAGGTGTGCACCTCATGCATGCACTGGATGTAGCCAGCAGCGAACCTTTCACTCGCCTCCTGGTTCACTGGGTCTACCTCTGACAAAGCACAAACAGAAGCCCCGTTTATACCTGGCTCTAACATTCATTATTGGTCCTGATCCTGTCCACATTCTGATGTTTCCCACATTTTTTGACAGGTGTAGACGATTAAAAGACGCATTGTGATCTGATTGTGATCAAATCTTATAAGTGTAAACAGACAAGATCAGATCAAGATCAGGATCAAGGACGCATGTTAGAGGCAGGTATAAACAGAGCTAGAGAGATACACAAATGAGACACACTGAACATAGGCCTTACACAAACAACATTCTACCAGTTGGGTGAAAATGTCCAATGTGCATAAGTGCATAATCCTATAGTTTACCTTGTCCTTGGTTTTGAAGGATACTCTCCACTCGTTTTACAGTCATTTCCAGAACTTCGGCATTCTCCATCTTTGATTGTAACTGTGAATGGCATATTGATAGGCTACAATGTCAATAACTCGTTTACAATGCAACGACAATAGGCTACACAAAGAGAGGGGGCATGTGATATAAAGTGACATAAGATGTGCAAAAACATACATCTGTGTCTGCGAGAAGAACTCTGAGTTCCTGCAAACTTTCATTGATGCGAGCCCGTCTCTTTTTCTCAACCAACGGCTTTCTGATCTAGAAAAAAATAAAATAAATCACCGCCACATTAATATATTAGGCTACATTTAGTCAAATCAAAGACCACTCAATACACGACAATTATCGTCACTTTGGCCTACCTTTCTGTCCACTTTAATGCCATAGTATTCATCTTCGTCTCTACTCAGTTCTTTTTTGATATTGTGAGTGGGGGCCATGTTGTTGATGTTTAACCCAGACACTGCCAGAGGTTTGGTAAATCCACACGACCGTTACACTCCGTAAATGGGACAGATGGCCGCCGGTCCCTGCTGCAAACAAAGCAGAGCTGTACTTTTGCGCAGACGGGTACTAGATTTGTTATGCAGCCTCAAGCGCAACGATAGTGCCAGTAGTAGTAGGTATTTATAACGCCTCATTTACATGTGAATAGAGGGGCTGACTGCGCGAGCAAGAGATTGTTCAGCGCACTTGCGAATCAGCCAATCGCTGATCAAGCCTTTTGTCCTCTTTGCAGAGGGAGAGGATTTGGCTAGACCACAAGAGGGATATTATTTGGCGTCTGTCCCAGCCCGAAATAAGTTTTTATTTTATAACCCACAATTCTAGTCTGCTCCAGAGACCAATATGCTTTAAAAGATAGATGGAAATTAAATTATAACAAGAAATCGCAAAGAGACAATTAATCATAACTTAACACATAAAACCGATATTTATGGAATTATGAAATATAAAACAATAAGTAAACATTATTCCTAAAGGATCATTTTGAATGTGTCCTGTAAATGTTTGATTTTGTACTCATCATTGTACCTTCTGACTCAAACAAACACAACCAAATTGCAAAACCATTAGCAAACACCATTAGCCTATTGAATCGTTCAACATTAACAGACAATTCTCACATTGCGTAATTAGTCACCTTTACGTGTATTTCAAGTTTAGTTGTGGGCCATTGCACTTAATACATGTCATGTCCAAAGTTGAGGCCAATTCCAACCCATTTCAAGACAATTAACAGAATGGGACATTAGGCCAAATTTGAATCGGAAAATGTGTCACATATCGTCCGTCCTTAGTCTTGAATAGGCTAAAGAAAGTATTCTCAACACCATGTGGCTTAGTTGGTGGAGCGTGGCACTTGGAATGCCGGTGTTGTGGGTTCGATTCCCACTGGGGACCAGTACAAAAATAAATGCATGTACTCACGCCTGTACGTCCAGACAGAACATCTGCTGAAATGACAAAATCAAAATGTTTATATATATTATTGTAGGCCAACTCAACCTTTGGCACATGGGCTCCAATGCTTATCTTTATTGAGAGTTGTGAAATGAATTGAAGATGTTTCTCCATTTGCGCTCTATTGCTACGATCTGACAGACAGACAGCTAATACATTGCTATAGGGGTTGTTATCTCATATGAATAGTTTATTCATGCGTATGCATTATAGTATGGCCTTTAAAATAATTAAACAGCTAAATTAAACACAAAGTAAATTTCCCACTGTGTAGACTCAGACTCCGTAGTGATTATACATGTGTGGTTAACATTCACATAGCGTTCTCTCGCATATCAAATTTCACGTCATTAAAGAGATAATTTCAGTATCATTCCTGTATAGGCGTATCATTATAGACTTCCGGATGATCAGAGTTTATTCGGGCAAATCAGAAGAGAAAAAGCGCTAAAAATAAGATGAGGAAGGTATACCCATATCTGGTGCAAACTTTCAAAATAAAGGTCCCCTAACGAATCTTGCAAATAAACACCATATTCGGAATCTAATTCATGCAGTGAAAAACGTCCATTTAGGTGCAAATTGTTATAAATACAGCAATAAATACAGCAATATCTATACAAACTCAATTATTATAAAACACAATAACATAAAGAACAGGCTAATAAAAGCAACATTTGAATCAACCTCATATGGATGTCGACTATTATTTTGAAAAGTGATAAGGGTATGATTTTTTTCGAGTCCCACATGCGGTTGTTCGTCACAGCTACGCTTATCTGAGGTCAGAAAGGATCTTGATAGGACGGGGGCGAGAGAACAGTGCAACTATATAATCAACCAGCATCGAATGAGGAAGTCAGTGTATTGAAAAAGATAGACAAAGTGAAGATGGTGAAGATTACTTTCCAGTCGGTCTCGGCGCAGAAAGCAGATAAGGAGCTCGATGGAGACAAAGCCGAGATTCTCATGCCCTATGAACACGTGAGTTCAGCATCTCTTTTCTATGTTGCGTGTTTTGACATACCGTTGTGGAGAAAGAGGGATTTTTTTTTTCTGACCAAGATGCAATAATTAGATTATATCAAGGCTATTTTTCCAAAACAGAACTAAAAGCAGCAGTAGGTCAATTTGCATATAGTACCACAACATCATTTATTGTTAGTATTATTTGTACTATTGTTACCAGCAATGATACACTGTTGCAGTGAAAGCGTTGGAAACACGGATCCAAAAGTAACATTTTAAAACCGATACAAGCTAGACAGCACAGCCGAAGGATGTTGACATTACGTCACCTTCTTAGGGGGGGGGGGGGTGCACGACCACGACACACTGCAGGGGTGTATTCATTCCGCTGATTTTGTTGCAAAACGTTTCTTAAACTGAACGAAATGGGCCGGGACTTACCTTAATTAGTCCAATAGAAACTCTCGTTTTGCTGTTTGCAGTTGCCGTAATGAATACACCACAGATGTAGCCACGAATCGTAGGCTCTCCTATACAATTTAAGTCGAATAATAGTTATGTTTATCGAAAGCTTTCAAGACAAAACGTTTATAGGTTGATATTGTGAAGTTACATCACATCAATAATTACGATGCAAATTGTGCATACAAATGGAGACGTTATTGCTGCGCTATGGTTACGTCACCGAAGTGGTTTCCCCGGCCAATCCAGAAGGTAGCGCGTGAGGGCCACCTGCGCAGTGGGGTTGTTGTATTATTATTATTTTTTTAATGTAAATGAGGACGCAATGCATTTATTTACATAGTGTAATGTGATTTGTTTTCCTTGTGTCATGATCACCCTAATACTGATAATACTTTACAGGTGCAATATGGTAGGTACAATATAGGTTTACTTCGGGTGGCTTTCATATGTTCTGTTCATTCAAGCCAGATGAAGGAAAGGAGATGAGGAAAGAAACGAAGTCACACTGTAGAGAGTCATAAGACATATGCATTTGGTTACATAACTGTCAGAGAGCTGCTAAAAGGGTGGCCATACTGGATTTGCATTAAAAAAAGCCTTTGCCAAGTGTTGACTCTTAGTGTTGTTTCTGTTAGCGTTGACACCACAGTTGTAGGTCTGTGTCGTTAGAGAACACCTGGATAGTATAGTGTTTTCCTGCCATTTGTGGCAAACATAGAATTGTATTTCTACAGGTGGCAGAATAAATGCATTGTGAGTTTTGCAGTTGGACTGTCAAACTCTGAGCAACTGTAGGTCTTTGAGCTAGATAACTCTACCCTCCATCAGATTTATAAATATCCTACATTGGGTGGGAGACAGGGGATTCTTGCAAAGGCTTCATAGGATTTGTGTATATACCAAATCTGTATAAAGCCTATGAATACCATCTCCGGCTTGAGATTCCTCTTCCACGCAATCGCTCTGATCTCCCTCCTACCGGAGGTGGTGATGTAACAGCTGTCACAGCTATAAATAAGGCACTTGGAAGTAGAGGTCTATGAATAGAGCTCCCAGACAACCGTGCCAGCCTCCTTTGCCGTCACTCGGCACACACAACACAATCCGTCTCATCCCGTTTGATCCTCCGTAGTCCCTAGCAACCGTGTGTGGGTACCGTCTCTAGCTAGCGACTAGCGTATCGCTAATAGCGAACAGACTGACGGTAGGGCTGATAGACTGTGGGTGGGCTGTTGGGATGAGGAGCCATCTTCAGCCTACAGTACGTCTTGGAGAATTCCTCCCTGACTAACCACTTGGCAAGGACAGAGTCATCTCATCACAGACTAAGCAAGCAAGATATGGCTTGGTAGGGTGTAGCACAGGAAAGTGTCGCTGTGTAAGGAGTTCACTCTTAAGATATTATATGACTGATTATTTCTGCTCAGATGAACTTGATGATTTCACAGTCCTGCTTTTCTTCTTGGGTGAAGATCACTGCTTAGCTACTTGAGTGAAGCGGAAACGGCAGTTTCATAGTGGAAGCATCCTGCCGATAATTCTTATCACTCTTATCTAACATTGGCCTGTAGGACTGACCTGTGTATTGTTTCTTCCACCAGGAGCTGGTTCTTCCTCTGAGGCCCAAGAAGTCTCATCTGAATGGACTGCTTTGTCCCACCTTTGGCCTGGTGGTGTTCATGTCAGGACTGGTGCTGGCCTCCATATATGTCTATCGCTATTACTTCATACCACAGGTACTATAATACAACTATACTACACAACTACCACTAGTCACTTATTTTTCATACTACAGGTCAAATAGTATTACTTTTACATACTGCCTCACACACCTTGCTAACCTATACTACTGTACAACTACCAGTAGTAGCTACTACTACCTGCTACATCATACCTCACATATTCAATCATACAGACAGATTGGTTCTGATTGAACCAATGATATAGATATACCACAGATAGATATCCCCCTAACTATCCTAACCCTATTCTGATCTGTTCTCCCTGTGTGTTCTAGATTCCTGAGGACAGTCTGTTCCACTGTAGGGTTCTGTATGAGGACTCTGTGCATGCCCCCATGCACGGCAGACAGGAGCTGGAGGAGAACGTGGGCATCTACCTGGACGACAACTACGAGCAGATCAGTGTGCCCGTACCCCATTTTGGAGGGAGCGACCCAGCAGACATCATCCACGACTTCCATAGGGTAAGAGCCAAGGGAACCTCAGTCATCCCTATGTCAATACACACAGCCAATGTGGAGTATGATACAAGGTAGCCATTTTGTACCAGAAGACTCACCCATTGCCAATTGGTATACATATGAGCATATGATTCTGAAGAATGTGTCTACAAGGCAATGAACGTTTTATGAGACCCTTTCTGTTAGGAAGTGTCAGACTGGACTGGAGTGCTGACACTTCCTTCCTCCAACTCTGCTGCAAGACGTGGTTAGCAAATACCTTTCTGCTACTCAAAGGTAAAAAGTTATTCAATACCTCGGAATTGATGATACAAATGTTGCTGTCATTTCTAATTCCAGGGTCTGACTGCGTACCATGACATTGCCCTGGACAAGTGTTACGTGATTGAGCTCAACACCACCCTGGTCATGCCACCGCGGAACCTGTGGGAGCTGCTGGTCAATGTCAAGGTATGCTGTTGTGTTATGTCTGTCAGAGGTATGTGAGTGTGTGTGTGTATCCTTCAGAGAGACATTTTGCTTGGGTGTTTGTTTGCGTGTGTATCCTGCAGTAGAACACTGCGGTCATATGACTTAATCTGTGTACGCCCTGTGATATAAAGTGTGTTTGTCTCCCTCTCCAACAGAGGGGGACATATCTGCCCCAGACCTACATCATCCAGGAGGAGATGGTGGTGACTGGGAGGGTGAGGAACATGAGACAGCTGGGGCCCTTCATACACCGGCTCTGCTACGGCAAAGACACCTACCGCCTCAAACGCCGACGCGACGCACGCCGACGTAAGTACTACACACACACACACACATATATTCTTTTTCCCTCTCTCACACACCCGTGTACAATTTCGCACTTACACCCACACTGATGTCCTTGTCAACGTGAGATGCATGTAAGTGCTATGCTATCAGTTAGACACTTCCTCTCCTGTACAGAGGAGAGGAGAACAGAAGAGTGTGTGTTTTCACAGTAGTCACTGAGTCAACAGAGAATCCGTGGGTTGATTGACTGTGTGGTGGGAGGAACACTGACCGTCAAGAAGCCTCCACGTGAAACCCATCATCGCAGAGGAAATGGAGATGGCCATGTCGATATCGGAGCTTCCTGTGTGGGCTCAGACAGGGAGTGCGTGTGTGTGTGAGAGCATGCACATACGTGTATGTGTGTGGGCTCCGCCAGGCGCTAGCCTCCCACAATATGAGTTGTTTGGCAAACTTCCACACACACACCCCTGTATGATTATCATGTCAGAGACATAGCGTGTGTGTTTGTGAGTCATTTCTCCAACACACCATCAGGCAGTGTGCGTGGGGAAGGAAGTGCTGCGCAGTAGGAATTAACTCCGTGTGGCTCTGTGATTGGCCAGTTATAGAACCAGAGCATTGATGTAACATGCTTCCTTGACACTGAACACATATGGACTGATAGGCGACTCCATTGATCCAAGATGAGGCTGGTACCGGTAGTCATGGTAACAGTGAGTGAGGTAGGCAGTGGGCTATAGCTATCTAGTGTTATGAGGATGCCTGTTCATAAACTGTATCATAATGGTTATTAGGCGCCTAATATGTGGATATATGAACACAAATGGGGAGTGGCCAGTACCTCTGTAAACCAGCACAGCAATAGCACAATAGATATCCCAAACCATATATCAAAAGTTTGTTATAGGTAAAACATAATTGAACATGATAACGCTGGATGTAAGCTTTTACCTATCTTCTCTTCTTCTCCATCCCTCTCTCCAGGCATCGACAAGCGCGAGGCGAGGAACTGCCACAGCATCCGTCACTTTGAGAACACCTTTGTTGTCGAGACGGTGATCTGTGACAGGGTCTAACTTTTCCGAGGGAGAAGATGGCAAGATGGCCTCCCTACACCACCAAGCCAACTCTTAAACCATACCTCGCACCTCCCTTAGGCGTTATATTGCACTTTAAAAAGATTTTGTTTGTCCAAATAGTTATTGGTTTTAATGTTTTCTTTTATTCCTTATTTTGTCCCAAGTTGAAGGGTTGTTTACTGCTCTGGTGTTGGTTTTATTTGTTTTTGTATTCCAATGGTCTGTATAGTTTGATAATGCCGGTAATGCAGTGAATCCTTAGCTTTTTTGTTCCTCGGGTTTTAATGTCATGTTGCACAGATGTTTCTTTGGGATTTGATATGTCTTAATTTGAGGTCGACGCCAGCATAATCAGATGAGTTGTCTCGGGCTTTTACTTCAATCTATTCAGATTGAGTTGGCATGTTTTATCCTTTCTGTATTTTACTTTTCTTCTCTTTGTAACCCTGTGCAGTGTGCGTAACAGTGAAGAGAAATGGGCATAATGCTGCTTCATGCGCTGTGCAGACAGACGTGTTTTTATTGGTCTCTCGGTTCAACCAAAGTGAACCCATGATGATTTCTTGTTGTCCAGAAATGCCCGAAACATACCTCGTATATTTAAACGTTTTTGCCTGTTATGTAAATCATGAATTGTGTATATGTATTATCCTATAAGCAATATATACTGTATATGCATAGATTTTTTTTATCTAAACTTGTTTTGTGATTGACTGATCATTTCTCTATGGTTTGTCCCTCTTCGTGGTATCTTCCACTCATTGACTCTGTCTGGCTCTCACATGGCTTAGACTGAAGTAGCAGTGCTTTCAATGGGCCAACGGAACCAAATATATATAGTCAGTAATGCTATGTGGAGTTGTGAGAGTGTTACTTAGGCATATTTGGGGATGGATCTAGCTTTATAAATTTACCTACGGTGGGACAGGTTTTAGAATTCAACTCTTTCTTTCTGCGTGTCTTTGGCTACTTCCTGATTCTGTGTGCAAGTGAACACTTCAGGAGAAGGGTGGAGCATTAGGACGTGGTTGTCCTCTTCCTTCTGTCTAGTGGGTTCAGCCTCTTGTCTGCAGTTGAATCCTTGTAGCCAGGTTCCATACCTGCTATCCTGATCTATCTCTGCATTGCTTGCCTGTCTTGCTCTCTTAACATTTTTTTTTACTATACTGGATGATATGAAGGAATTCTGTTGCTGTTTTAAAAAGGGACCTACCGTATGATGTATATTTTCATGATCTGTCCCCTTCTCTGACTCGCCATGCTGTACTGTCATTTGACTTGTAATAGCCTATCCTACCACAGTACCTAATGAATAAACAATTAAACTACACTGCTTATCTACATAATATCTATAACTACACTGCTTTTATCTTTTTCATGTTCATTGTCCTGTGTGCGTGTTTTAGAGAAACAGAATGACACATGAGAATACAAAGGCTAAATAAACATTGAATATATTTCTTATATAAAAATAAACATTCCCACAATCTGTCATTCAATTGCGGCAAATCCAAGCACAGAAGTCAGACCAATGACCAATAATCAGAGAAAATAACATTGCTACGTTTCAACTACATCCTCCCTTCAGAGGAAGACAATCAACAGGTTTATAAAACGGCTTTATAAAATCTCACAATAAAGGACGAAGCTACAATTTAACAGTCATATGCAACATTTGGTACATTAATTATGTATCTACGGTACTTCAAGGGCTATTAGTGACATCCCTTTCCTGCCACACGAACACACACACACAAGCACACACCACAACTGACATTTCGTTCCCCAGACAAATGAGGGTGCTTCTTAAGTCAACACCCTAACCAATCTAATTGCCTTCCATTTGTCATTTGACTTCTCACACGCACACATGAATACAGTATAGAAGATGTAAGAACAACAAAGTCCACCATTAACTTGTTTAAGACCATCTCTAGCATTCTCACCACTACTAATGCCAGTCCTCCACTACGAGGCAGAACTAGGCAGAACCATGGAATTAAACTCAAGTTCCTGTATTCCCTCTCCCTATCTTCAGAATCTTGGAGCTGAAGTAGTAGATGAGAGGATCCAGGAAGCTGTTTGCACAAGCCAAACAGATAGTTCCAATAAGGAAGTCAAAGAAGGGGAACTGGGATTGAAGGAATCGTAGCTTGTGGAGCCCATATAGGACTACTGCAACATGAAAGGGGATGAAACACACTGTGTAGATCAAAAGGTTGATCACAAGCAGCCACACCATCTGGCTCTTATCCATAGAGGATGAGGAGGCCTTCTGCACTCTCAGCTTAAGCACCACGACCACCGTACAGCCCACGATGACAGCGAACGGAATGACATTTCCCACGATAGCAGCCACGCAGATGATATTGAACCCAAAGTGCCACTCATTCTGAGTGTAGCCCTCGAAGCAACTCCACCCTAAGCACTGGTTCTGTCTGGCATGGTGAGTCAGTGCCACTGGCACCGCCATGGCACCAATCAACACCCATACGGCCGCACATGCCTTACAAGCCACACCGATCCTCCTCAGTGGGCGTGAGCGCAGAGGATAGACCACAGCCAGGAACCGGTCCACGCTAATAAACATGATGAAGAACGAGCTGGAGTAGAGGTTGACGTTAAACAGAGTCCCAGAGACGATGCAGGCCAGGTGTCCATAGGGCCAGTGGCGCCTGGCATAGTACAGGATCCGGAAGGGCATGGAGAGGGTGAAGAGGAGGTCTGAGAGGGCCAGGTTGGCCATGTAGATCAAGGGCACCGAGCGGACCCTCAAGCGGCATAACAGGAGCCAGAGAGAGAGGGTGTTGAGGGGAAGACCCAGGGCCAGCACGACACTGTAGGTGGCTGTGAAGAGAGGGTACCTGTAGTGGGTGATGTTGCAGGTGGCGTTAGTCATCTCTGGAGGACTAGCATGAACTGACACTAAACTGCTACAGCTGTCAGAGCTGGATGTTGAAAGATAAAGGCGTTTCTTTTTTTTTTGCAGTTTATGTCTGTGGTTTCTTCAGATGCAAGTTGCTGAACAGGAAACTCTGGGAAATCCACCCACGCTAGGTTTTCAGCCTTAGGTTCCTCTCTTATTTTTTAAAAGATTGGGTTTGATATTTTATATAAAATACAAAACATACACATACAAACGACGACATTATACAAGCATCACACTTGCCCAGACCCACAAGCCCCAACCCATATCTCCATTGTACATTGATTTTTTTCTCCCCGTCGTCAATGCTCTTTCCATTTTTAGATAATATAGTGGATATGGCTGACTTGATTAAACAAATGTGGTTCTATTGACAATTGAGATGTACAAACTATGGCATTAGGGGACGACGAGCGGATAAGAGGCAATCTGTAATTGAGATTAAGACAATGAGCGAGCTAGGATGGACGAAATCAATATGACTATTTGTTCAGCACTTTTGAAATATACAGCGACAGGATTCAGAACATGGGTCGTTCTGATAGTATTCTCCCTGTACACTAAGTCAGAACCGGAGGATAAATAAAGGGGGCATATAAGTAGACAATGAAAGCTCTTACAATATTACATTTCTCTAAAACAAGTTATAGGCTACATGTGCACCACCAAATCAGAACAGTAGGCTAAATTACGAGGGGAAAAGGGACCAGTGTGTGGCAGAATTCATGCTGGATTGACAACATGGCCAAATTTTGAATGGTTATAGCAAGACAGAGAGACAGTGTCTGTTTTTCTCTGAAACAAGCTTGCCAGAAGGGCATAACAGACACCTGTTATATTGAAGTCTGTAATTTAGAAGAAGTGGGTGTTGAGTGTTTCGCTGGTATGTAAAAGCACCACATCCCTCTTTGTAATTATAAAAACAAAGGAACCTAAAATGTGCATGTATAAGTCAATGAATGTGTGGTAATTGCTGTATGTCAATGTGTGTTATCTGTTACATGTATTAAGAACAGGCGATAACAGAATGACACCTGGAAGATAGAAATAATATGTTGTCTGTCCTTATGTGTTTGGTGTGAGTGCGCAGTGGGTGAGGAGATAAACAAATGTTTATTAATAGTACATTGTTAGTTTCATTTGTTTGTTTTGTTTGTGGATTAAAGTTCTTTTTTATTAGGTAATGGCCCAATGGTGGAATAAAAAGTTAGGAGTAGGACAGAAGTTATTTGGTTGAACATATTTGTTAGTGACACTTTCCTCCCATTGGACAGTATAGGAGATGTACAACCTTTAATATACCAGTACAATTATTACAAGGAAGTTGTGTTCCGTAGAGATTTTCATAGAAAATGACTTTGTGATGCTATCACCAGGGGGACACTGGTGAATAACATATTACTATTACTCTTCACCCTTAAGATATAATATTAGGAATTGAAGTCTATCATGGGGTTGTCTCTGTGAGGCCCGTATGTGAAATATATTTGAATTTAGTAGAACCATTTACTATAGCCTGGAATAAGTGAGTAGAATTAGGATTACAGTATCACCTACTGTTGTTTAACACACGCTGAAAGGGGATAGAGAAGAATTTATATGCACATATTCACACATATTACACCCACTTTAGGATAACCCTAACGAAATGGGAAAACACATTACATGCAGAGTATCTAAATAAAAAGCTGGAGCACCATGGCACAGTCAAACCAGAATGAGGAGATAGTCTACATAGTACAGGCTACATTGCTCCTATGTTGGATATAGTCAAGGAGATAATTCAGACAAGAAAAATTGACAAAAAGAAGGGCATAAAGAAGAATCCCCTGGTATCAGAAACTGTGATAGGAATGATGATGCTGGAAGGGCAGATCTTCATGAACAAGGCTACCGTGACCAAACTAAAGCTGGAGAGAGCAATATAATGCGGGAGGAAAGGAATTAGTCAGGACAGAGGCAGAACAGGAGTACTCCCCACTGCCCTGCGGCTGTATGAAAATCAACCCAGAGGACCCCCGGGCGACTATATACAGGTCTAACCTCTCATACCACTGACAGAAGAAAATGGAGAAGCGACCACAATTATCCTCAAGGGGACTCTGATGAAGGAGGTGGACGACACAACAGCAGCAACAAGCGACATGAGAGAACAATAGAATTGGATGGGAAAAGGAAGCACAGTTCCTAGAGGGAGGAATATTCCAAGTATGGTCCACCCAAACTCACTCCACAAGAAAGGAACAGACTGAAAGACCCTAGACATCTGGCCGACCTGAAGAAAATAAGAAAAAAACCCACAAACGACTAAAGAAGCAAAAGAAAAGTATGTGCCACTATCCAAGAGTGACCTATTCAGAGAGAAAGAAAGGGAGGGCTAGACACTGCACTGAAGGCCCAGCTTGCACAGATCGAGAAAGGAAGTGGTTTTACTCACAATATGATGGCTGCTCAAAGTTGTTTCTACAGGCTCACCACAACCATAGCCTGCAGCTTCACCACAGCTACATCAGTCACACCCATGAACCTGGTGCTTGCAGGGTATGTGATTTTCACCACTCAACCTTATGGGGATCCACAAACATGGACTGGAGGAAGAGGTGGGCCCAGCCAGAGACCTGAATGACTGGAACAACACTCAATGCTGGACCTGTGGGCAGTTGGGGCATGCGAGTTTGAAATGTGTGGGGGAAATGAAAGAGCGGCAGAGGAAACTTTGGGTCTAGCAGAGGAAGAGGAAACTCAGCCACAGTACCACTCGCCCAGAGCTGGAAATGCTCACCTGGGGCCACCTATGCCCTATGGACAAGGAGGACAATGTCACGGTCGTCCTCCTCTTCATCTGAAGAGGAGAGGCGAAACGGATCAGAGGACCAATATGCGGCGTGGTAAGTGTCCATGGTAAATCTTTAATAAAGAAAGTACTGACACTGCATACAAAACAATAAACAAATGACGACCGTGAAGCTAACAAACTAGACCTGTGCTGACACAAGCCACTGACATAGACAATCACCCACAAACAAACAGTGCAACCCAGGCTACCTAAGTATGATTCTCAATCAGAGACAACTAATGACACCTGCCTCTGATTGAGAACCATACTAGGCCGAAACATAGAAATAGACAAACTAGACATGTAACATAGAATGCCCACCCAGCTCACACCCTGACCAACCAAAACATAGAAACATACAAAGCAAACTATGGTCAGGGTGTGACAGAGTTAATGACAGAGGACAGCCATGGCCAATGGGAAATCAGAAAACCAACAGTTCTCCTTTCCCCCAGAATCAACAATGAAGGAACAATAACAGGGACATCGGGAACAGCCCAGGAATGTGTACTGGACGAAGACTTGTTTGATGAACCTCTGCTTGACTTTGACATGGTGCTGTTCGTTGACGGTTCTGCTTATATAGATCAAAGCACAGGGAAGAAACATGTAGGATTTGCTGTAGTAGATGTGGAAGGTGATATTGAGGTTATACAGCCCCTACCAGAACATTTATCAGCGCAACAGGCAGAATTATTAGTTCTGAAAACAGATTGTGAATTAGGGGCAAGAAAAGCACTTACTGTCTACTCAGACTCAGCATATGCTAGTGGGGTTTGGAGAGCAAGAGGGTTTACTAATAGGTCTGGCTTATGGCTACATCTTTTGTCTGGCATGCCCTTTTTACCATCAACCATGATCTTTAATATGTGCCGATTGGCTCATGGAGTGAGCCATTCGTCAAAGGGGGAATTTAGGAGAAGATTTAGGATGACCAGAAGATTTAGGAGGAGAAGATTTCGGCCCAATGGTTTTGCCAAAATTTGGATCAGCAAATGAGAACTTTATTGTTGCGTGACATGTTTGTTATATAACACAGACAAGGGAACTCCACTCCAACCAGGGAAGTTCCTCACTCCAAAAGGACCTTGTCCACTTTGCTATGGATTTCATAAACATGGTAGAGCGGAAAGAAAGAAAGAGATACTGCCTGGTGATAATTGACAGGTTCACCAGGTGGGTGGAAGCACTTCCCACCACCAACTGCGATGCGCAAACAGTTGCAAAATTGCTAGTCAGGGAAATTATACTCAGGTTCGGAGTGCCTGAGGTTTTGTCTGCAGACAATGGGACCCATCTCAAAAAAGATGTGGTTTCCCAAGTGGCCAAAATGATGGGTGTTGACCAGAAGTTTGTGTCCATCTATCACCCGTGGAGTAACGGGATTACAGAGGGGGTTAATTAAATTATCAAAGGGGGTGGGGGCTTGCAAAAGCCTGCCATTCCACAAAAATGAGTTTGGTGGAATGCTTGCCCCTTGTCCTCGTGAAAATGCTCAGCAGCCTTAACAAAGGTATTGGGTGTACACCTTATGAGATGTTAATAACAAGACGACCAATGAACAACCCAGGGGTGAGACCTATGACTGACCGACAGATAGACATAACAGACAGTGTGACCATCTTGAGTAGATGAAGGAACTAACTTCTGTTGTAAGTTTTCTCCACTCTAACACTAGGAAAGCAGCAGAACCAATCACCAGATGAGGATCCAGATGCTCTGATCATCTGCGTAGGAGACTGGGTGAAACTACGAGACCATAAGAGAAAATGGAACCAGCCAAGATGGATGGGACCCTTCCAGGTGACCATGGCAACAAAAGAGGCGGAGATCCACCGATGAGAGTGACCAGAGGAGAAACTGGGAAGACCACAGCCAGAGGGCCGAGACCAAAGGCCAGAAGAACCAACAGAGGGTTCAACCACAGAACCTGAAGAGTCATCAGATGTCGAGGAGAACATCATACACACACTCTATGGTTGTGAAACAAGAAAATCGCAACCATGGAAACACACATGCAGGGTATTTATTGCTCTCCAAATCCTACTCGTTCCTTTTGTGGACGGGGATGTGGAGAATAATAAATGGGTGAAAGCAGTGACATACATAGGATTACAGGAGAAGAGGAACACATCTGGCACACGGGTAATGATTTTCCAGAAACCCACCTCCACAGCCTCTCTGTGGGGAACCGAAGCAGCACCAATTGCTAAGAATGATTTTGGATGTGGATTACTTCCTTTTATGCAAAGGAACAATACAAGGGTTTGACAAAGAAACAGCAATGATACTATTCTGATGTTGGTCACTAGGGGGAAGGAAGCAGCATGGGAAGGTGGATTCTCCGATAAGACAATAGGTAATAGTTCAGATACAGCTAAGGAGTATCTGACGGGTAGTAGATGTTGTGTTGGCAGGATTAAAACCCACAATAACTCCCCCTGCTTGTATCTGCACCTCAGAGAATATGGAGGTAGGAAACATCACTAATTGCCTGTGTAGCCCTTATCAGGCCAAAAAATGGAAATCAGTAGTTTTGATGTACTGGATGGGCAACAATTGATAACGAGGGTAAATATTTCAAACATTGGCAAGGGCATGGGGACAACTCCAGATCATCTCTGGATCTGTGGGGGTAAGGGCTACATTTCCCTTGGGATGGAAAGGATGTTGTTATCTGGGGAAACTGAACTGACAGCAGCAACATTACCTGCCTCTGAGCTGCTGAACAGTTCACTGCAAATTAGTATCAGATCGAATAATAGAGCTAGAAGAGCTGTGGCTCAAAATAATGAGGCTTATGGACATGTGCTGTCTCAGGTAGAGATGGCAGCCATAGTCATCTTTCCAGGTGCAGGAGTTGTTGTAATGGGTAAGTGGATTAACAATTTGACATACTCCATGCAGGCCCTTACTAATTTGACCGTACAAGGTTTTACTCAGTTGTCACTAGATGTGCAGAATTTGAAGGCAGTAGTTACCAGACATGAAATGGCTCTTGATTACATATTGGCAGAAGAGGGTGGTGCCTGCACGGCCCTTGGAATAGACAATGATGATTACTGTGTCATGCTGCTCCCTGACTCCTCTGATAATATGACCATCATTAGTAACCTGGCTAAATTAGGAGGTACTCTGGGTAGAGCTGACAACACCATCTTTAACCAAATTGGAAACTGGTTCAATGGTGCATTTGGAAACATGATGGGTAAGGTAATGTTCCTGTCTGCCATGATTGTTCCGCTCCTGGTGGGATTATTGTGTTTTGCGGTCACTTTCTGTAGAATAAAGTGCTTGGCTAAAAGACTGAACATTTGAGGATCATGGTACTGCAAACTCAGAATGTTGATTTGAGTCTGTTGTAAATAATTGGAATGACCCTATCTGGAAATGACTCTGAGGGTGAGGGATATACTTTTGTCTGAGACTCTGGGTGAGTCTCAAAGGGGGGAATGGGGGAGTCTCTAAAGACCCCCACCATTGATTGTGTTGTTATTCATTTGGTTACATGCCATTGTACTTATGCTCACTGTATAGCTGACTCGAGGCCTTGGTCTGTGTTTGGCTCTCTGCCAAAACCCGCAGCCTCCCGTCTGTGAGAGAAGTTGAGAAAAGGGACTGAGGGTGATAGCAAGACAGTCGGTTTCTCTATGAAACAAGGGCAGATTTGCATGCCACTGAGACAGGTTCTCAGAAGCATGGTGTTAAAAATAACTTGTTCTTTGAGCTGCACATGCAGGGTTTGACAGGAGATCACACCGTAAGGTGGGTATATAAGATCCTGTCTTTTGTTCGGGGCAGAACTCAGGAGAGACATCAGTTGTATGTCTGATGTTTGACTTGTGTACAGCTGTATTCTAATGAAAATCTTAATTTTATATATGCAGAGTATTCCTTATTTAAGAAAATAATGGAGCTCAAAAGTTGAACCAACACTTGCTAGCTAAGATTTTGAAAGTATGATGTTGACATGATCAGTCCAATCAAAGCTACTGTAGATACAGTGGGGAGAACAAGTATGTGATAAGTAGGAAAACCTGCAGACTTTGCAGGTTTTCCTACTTACAAAGCATGTAGAGGTCTGTCATTTATCATAGGTACACTTCAACTGTGAGAGACGGAATCTAAAACAAAAATCCAGAAAAATCACTGATTTTTAAGTAATTAATTTGCATTTTATTGCACGGACATACATATTTGATACATCAGAAAAGCAGAACTTAATATTTGGTACAGAAACCTTTGTTTGCAATTACAGAGATCATGTTTCCTGTAGTTCTTGACCAGGTTTGCACACACTGCAGCAGGGATGTTGGCCCAGTCCTCCATACAGACCTTCTCCAGATCCTTCAGGTTTTGGGGCTGTCGCTGGGCAATACTGTAACGGGATTCTTCCTGAGAAGGAGAGGCGGACCAAAATGCAACGTGGTTGAAGTTGATGTTTTTTTCAATAAGAAACCTGAACATGAACATTATACAAAACAATAAACGTGGAAAAACAGCCCTATCTGGTGCAACAAACACAAAGACAGGAAACAGTCACCCATGAAATACCCAAAGAATATGGCTGCCTAAATATGGTTCCCAATCAGAGACAACGATAAACACCTGCCTCTGATTGAGAACCACTCGAGGCAACCATAGACTTACCTAGAATACTATACACAACCCCATCAATCTACAAAACCCCTAGACAAGACAAGCCTTAGCGTCGGTATCCCTGCCCCCTGGTAAACAGTGTATGATCGCTGGATGATTCGTTTCAAGTCTAGTACTATGGGTAATGGAGTTGCCAATGACTAGGGATTTGAAATTGTCAGAGCTAATGGTGGGAGCCTTCGGCGTTTCAGACCCCGTAACGGGAGGAGTAGAGACCAGAGAAGGCTCGGCCTCAGACTCCGACTAGCTGCTTAATGGGGAGAAAGTTTGTCGGTTGAATGAGCAACACCGGTTAAGCATTCCTACAGCATTTCCCTCCAGAAGCAATGAGGAAGTTGTCCAGCTGCGGGGACCGTGCGATGGGATTTATACTACTATCTGTACTTACTGGTGGCACAGACGCTGTTTCATCCTTTCCTACACTGAAAGTACCCTTGCCTAACAATGGCGTCTGAAGCTGGGCTTGCAGCACAGCTATCCGTGCCGTAAGGCGATCGTTCTCCTGTATATTATGAGTACAGCAACTGCAATTAGAAGGCATAATGTTAATGTTACTACTTAGCTTCGGCTGGTGGAGGTCCTGACGAACCATGTCCAGATAAAGCATAATGTTAATGTTACTACTTAGCTTCGGCTGGTGGAGGTCCTGACGAACCATGTCCAGATAAAGCATAATGTTAATTATGCTCTCTGCGCTTTTAACGGACCTCTGAGACTATCACAGTGCAGGTGCATTTATACGGAGACTTGATTACACACAGGTGGATTGTATTTATCATCATTAGTCATTTAGGTCAACATTGGATCATTCAGAGATCCTCACTGAACTTCTGGAGAGAGTTTGCTGCACTGAAAGTAAAGGGGCTGAATAATTTTGCACGCCCAATTTTTCAGTTTTTGATTTGTTAAAAAAGTTTGAAATATCCAATAAATGTCGTTCCACTTCATGATTGTGTCCCACTTGTTGTTGATTCTTCACAAAAACAGTTTTATATCTTTATGTTTGAAGCCTGAAATGTGGCAAAAGGTCGCAAAGTTCAAGGGGGCCGAATACTTTCGCAAGGCACTGTACTTCAACCAACGTCGTGAGAGTGCGACTCCCCCATAGTATGTTGTACCTCGTTTCCCTCCTTCAGGGAACAGTGGTTATAGTCATAAAGTTACATTAAGTAGACTGTGGAAAACTTTTCTGTAGCATTACTTTCTTCTTTATTACCTCTATTCTTGTAAAGATTCATGATAAACTGAACAAACTGGCGGCTAGGTACACCTCTCAATATTTTTTTATAAAAATGTTTCACTAATAATTAAACAGTGACTGCATACATGCAGACATACCAATAGACAACCATAACACATGACAATAACTAAACAAACAAAAAATACATAACAATTATAGCAGCCAAAAATATAGGTTTACGCATATCATCTCTCAAACTAGGAATGAGATGGAAAAAGTTCCGTATTTGGTCATGAGCTGACTGCTCTTCTTATTTGTGATGTTATGAAAGAGATGGCTCTCCTATAGGTGGATATTGTATTGGCTTTAGCTCTGTGGATTCTAGCGGTGGACCTCTCCAGAGTCAAGATATTAGTAGAGCATCCTGGCCATACCATGTTTCAAAATGTTCTTCTTTGCTGCAGTAAGCGCTGCCACATACAGTGCATTTGTATTTTATTCAGTCCCCTTAACTTTTTCCACATTTTGTTGTTACAGCCTTATTCTAAAGTCAATTCAAGTGTTTTTTTCCTCATCAGTCTACACACAATACCCCATAAAGATAAAGCAGAAATAGGTTTTTAGATTGTTTTGCAAATGTATTAAAAGAAATATCACATTGACATAAGTATTCAGATCCTTTACTTAAGTATTCAGATCCATAAGTAAATCAAATCAAATGTATTTATATAGCCCTTCGTACATCAGCTGATATCTCAAAGTGCTGTACAGAACCCAGCCTAAAACCCCAAACAGCAAGCAATGCAGGTGTAGAAGCATGGTGGTTAGGAAAAACTCCCTAGAAAGGCCAAAACCTAGGAAGAAACCTAGAGAGGAACCAGGCTATGTGGGGTGGCCAGTCCTCTTACATGGGAAGGCAGACCGTTCCATAAAAATGGAGCTCTATAGGAGAAAGCCCTGCCTCCAGCTGTTTGCTTAGAAATTCTAGGGACAATTAGGAGGCCTGCGTCTTGTGACCGTAGCGTACGTGTAGGTATGTACGGCAGGACCAAATCAGAGAGATAGATAGGAGCAAGCCCATGTAATGCTTTGTAGGTTAGCAGTAAAACCTTGAAATCAGCCCTTTCTTTGACAGGAAGCCAGTGTAGAGAGGCTAGCACTGGAGTGATATGATCACATTTTTTGGTTCTAGTCAGGATTCTAGCAGCCGTATTTAGCACTAACTGAAGTTTATTTAGTGCTTTATCCGAGTAGCCGGAAAGTAGAGCATTGCAGTAGTCTAACCTAGAAGTGACAAAAGCATGGATTAATTTTTCTGCATCATTTTTGGACAGAAAGTTTCTGATTTTTGCAATGTTACGTAGATGGAAAAAAGCTGTCCTTGAAATGGTCTTGATATGTTCTTCAAAAGAGAGATCAGGGTCCAGAGTAACGCCGAGGTCCTTCACAGTTCTATTTGAGACGACTGTACAACCATTAAGATTAATTGTCAGATTCAACAGAAGATATATCTTTGTTTCTTGGGACCTAGAACAAGCATCTCTGTTTTGTCCGAGTTTAAAAGTAGAACGTTTGCAGCCATCCACTTCCTTATGTCTGAAACACATGCTTCTACCGAGGGCAATTTTGGGGCTTCACCATGTTTCATTGAAATGTACAGCTGTGTGTCATCCGCATAGCAGTGAAAGTTAACATTATGTTTTCGAATGACATCCCCAAGAGGTAAATTATATAGTGAAAACAATAGTGGTCCCAAAACGGAACCTTGAGGAACACCGAAATTTACAGTTGATTTGTCAGAGGACAAACCATTCACAGAGACAAACTGATATCTTTCCGACAGATAAGATCTAAACCAGGCCAGAACTTGTCCGTGTAGACCAATTTGGGTTTCCAATCTCTCCAAAAGAATGTGGTGATCGATGGTATCAAAAGCAGCACTAAGGTCTAGGAGCACGAGGACAGATGCAGAGCCTCGGTCCGATGCCATTAAAATGTAATTTACCACCTTCACAAGTGCCGTCTCAGTGCTATGATGGGGTCTAAAACCAGACTGAAGCATTTCGTATACATTGTTTGTCTTCAGGAAGGCAATAAGTTGCTGCGCAACAGCCTTTTCTAAAATTTTTGAGAGGAATGGAAGATATAGCCCAATAGTTTTTTATATTTTCTGGGTCAAGGTTTGGCTTTTTCAAGAGAGGCTTTATTACTGCCACTTTTAGTGAGTTTGGTACACATCCGGTGGATAGAGAGCCGTTTATTATGTTCAACAGAGGAGGGCCAAGCACAGGAAGCAGCTCTTTCAGTAGTTTAGTTGGAATAGGGTCCAGTATGCAGCTTGAAGGTTTAGAGGCCATGATTATTTTCATCATTGTTTCAAGAGATATAGTACTAAAACACTTGAGCGTCTCTCTTGATCCTAGGTCCTGGCAGAGTTGTGCAGACTCAGGACAACTGAGCTTTGAAGGAATACGCAGATTTAAAGAGGAGTCCGTAATTTGCTTTCTAATAATCATAATCTTTTCCTCAAAGAAGTTCATGAATTTATCACTGCTAAAGTGAAAGTCATCCTCTCTTGGGGAATGCTGCTTTTCAGTTAGCTTTGCGACAGTATCAAAAAGGAATTTCGGATTGTTCTTATTTTCCTCAATTAAGTTAGAAAAATAGGATGATCGAGCAGCAGTAAGGGCTCTTCGGTACTGCACGGTACTGTCTTTCCAAGCTAGTCGGAAGACTTCCAGTTTGGTGTGGCGCAATTTCCGTTCCAGTTTTCTGGAAGCTTGCTTCAGAGCTCGGGTATTTTCTGTGTACCAGGGAGCTAGTTTCTTATGAGAAAGGTTTTTAGTTTTTAGGGGTGCAACTGCATCTAGGGTATTGCGCAAGGTTAAATTGAGTTCCTCAGTTAGGTGGTTAACTGATTTTTGTCCTCTGATGTCCTTAGGTAGGCAGAGGGAGTCTGGAAGGGCATCAATGAATCTTTGGGTTGTCTGAGAATTTATAGCACGAGTTTTGATGCTCCTTGGTTGGGGTCTGAGCAGATTATTTGTTGCAATTGCAAACGTAATAAATGGTGGTCCGATAGTCCAGGATTATGAGGAAAAACATTAAGATTCACAACATTTATTCCATGGGACAAATCTAGGTCCAGCGTATGACTGTGACAGTGAGTGGGTCCAGAGACATGTTGGACAAAACCCACTGAGTCGATGATGGCTCCGAAAGCCTTTTGGAGTGGGTCTGTGAACTTTTCCATGTGAATATTAAAGTCACCAAAGATTATAATATTATCTGCTATGACTACAAGGTCCGATAGGAATTCAGGGAACTCAGTGAGGAACGCTGTATATGGCCCAGGAGGCCTGTAAACAGTAGCTATAAAAAGTGATTGAGTAGGCAGCATAGATTTCATGACTAGAAGCTCAAAAGACGAAAACATCATTTTTTTTTTGTAAATTGAAATTTGCTATCGTAAATGTTAGCAACACATCCGCCTTTGCGGGATGCACGGGGGATATGTTCACTAGTGTAGCCAGGAGGTGAGGCCTCATTTAACACAGTAAATTCATCAGGCTTAAGCCATGTTTCAGTCAGGCCAATCACATCAAGATTATGATCAGTGATTAGTTCATTGACTATAATTGCCTTTGAAGTAAGGGATCTAACATTAAGTAGCCCTATTTGGAGATGTGAGGTATCATGATCTCTTTCAATGTTGACAGGAATGGAGGTGGTCTTTATCCTAGTGAGATTACTAAGGCGAACACCGCCATGTTAAGTTTTGCCCAACCTAGGTCGAGGCACAGACACGGTCTCAATGGTGATAGATGAGCTGACTACACTGACTGTGCTAGTGGCAGACTCTACTATGCTGGCAGGCTGGCTAACAGCCTGCTGCCTGGCCTGCACCCTATTTCATTGTGGAGCTAGAGGAGTTAGAGCCCTGTCTGTTGGTAGATAAGATGAGAGCACCCCTCCAGCTAGGATGGAGTCCGTCACTCCTCAGCAGATCAGGCTTGGTCCTGTTTGTGGGTGAGTCCCAGAAAGAGGGCCAATTATCTACAAATTCTATCTTTTGGGAGGGGCAGAAAACAGTTTTCAACCAGCGATTGAGTTGTGAGACTCTGCTGTAGAGCTCATCACTCCCCCTAGTATTCAGGTCCATAAGTATTCAGATCCTCAGTACTTTGTTGAAGCACCTTCGGCAGCGATTACAGCTTCGAGTCGTCTTGGGTATGACGCTACAAGCTTTGCAGACCTGCTTTTGGGGAGTTTCTCCCATTCTTTTCTGCAGATCCTCTCAAGCTCTGCCAGGTTGGATGGGGAGCGTTGCTGCACAGCTTTATTCAGATCTCTTCAGAGATGTTCGATCAGGCTCAAGTCTGGACTCTGGCTAGGCCACTCAAGGACATTCAGAGACTCGTCCCGAAACAACTCCTGCATAGTCTTGGCTGTGTGCTTAGGGTTGTTGTCCTGTTGGAAGGTGAACCTTCGCCCCAGTCGGAGGCCCTGAGTGCTCTGGAGCAGGTTTTCATCAAGGAACTCTCTGTACTTTGTGCCGTTCATCTTTCCCTCGATCCTGACTAGTCTCCCAGTCCCTGCCTCTGAAAAACATCCCCACAGCATGCTGTCACCACCATGCTTCACCGTAGGGATATTGCCAGGTTTCCTCCAGACGTGAAGCTTGGCATTCAGGCCAAAGAGTTCAACTTGATTTCATCAGACCAGAGAATCTTGTTTCTCATGGTCTGAGAGTCCTTTAGGTGCCTTTTGGCAAACTACAAGCGGGCTGTCATGTGCCCTTTACTGAGTGGCTTCCATCTGGCCACTCTACCATAAAGGCCTGCTTAATAGAGTGCTTCAGAGATGGTTGTCCTTCTGGAAAGTTCTCCCATCTCCACAGAGGAACTCTGGAGCTCTGTCAGAGTAACCATCGGGTTCTTGGTCACCTCTCTGACGAAGGCCCTTCTTCCCCGATTGCTCCGTTTTGCCGGGTGGCCAGCTCTAGGAAGAGTCATGGTGGTTCCAATCTTCCTCCATTCAAGAATGATGGAGGCCGCTGTGTTCTTGGGAACCTTTAATGCTGCAGAATTTTTTTTGGTACCCTTCCCCAGATTTTTAAGGGGCCCCGAGTGGCACAGTGGTCTTAGGAACTGTTTCTCTGTGCTAGAGGTGTCGCTACAGACCCTGGTTCGATTCCAGGCTGCATCACAACCGGCCTAGAATTGGGAGTCCCATAGGGCGGTGCACAATTGGCCCAGCGTCGCACGGGTTAGTATTTGGCCGGGGTAGGCCGTCATTGTAAATAAGAATTTGTTCTTAACTGACTTGCCTAGTTAAATAAAGGTTAAACAAATAAAAAATAAAGATCTGTTCATCGACGCAGTCCTGTCTCGAAGCTCTATGAACAATTATTTCGACCTCATGGCTTGGTATTTGCCCTGACATGCACTGTCAACTGTCAGACCTTATATAGACAACTTTGTGCTTTTCCAAATCATGTCAAATCAATTGAATTTACCACAGGTGGACTCCAATCAAGTTGTAGAAACATCTCAAGGATGATGAATCGAAACAGGATGCACCTGAGCTTAATTTCGAGTCTCATAGCAAAGAGTCTGAATACTTATGTAAATAAGGTATTTCTGTTTTTTTATTTTTTATTCATTTGCAAAATTGTCTAAAACCTGTTTTCGCTTTTTCATTGTGGGGTATTGTGTGTAGATTGATGAGGACAATTATTTTTATTTAATCATTTTTCGAATAAGGCTGTAATGACATAAATGTTGGAAAAAGTCAAGGAATCTGAATACTTTCCAAATGCACTGTAATATAGTGACAACAATGTAGGCTGTGTGTAGCGGTTAACGGTTATGATATGAAGGTTTGGCTTTGAAAAGTTATTTCACCTAGTCACAGGCAGCTGATGTGTTGTGCACTGAAGTCCACAAGTGAAGGAAAAAGGTGAGAGGGGAGGACAAGCCATAGATGTGAGAAGGAATTACAACAAGCAAAGTGATCATGCTGTTTGTTTGTGGCTATGAAAGTGAACTGTGTTTGCGTGTGATCAGGGGTGTATTCATTCCGCTGATTCTGTTGAAAAACATTTCTTAAGCAGAAGCAAACAGAACAAAACGAAACAGCGATAAAAATACCTGAATTTGTCCAGTAGAAACTCTAGTTTGCAACCATTAAACTAATGAATACACCCTGGATCAGCTACATGCAGGCAAGAGTGTGCAAAGTGGTATTGCATTTGTCACTGTCTGTCACCTTGATTACAGGACCGTGTGGTGGTAACAATATCGTCATCCCAGTGGCCTCAACATCTTTGTTTAGTAGTTTTACAGACACACACACCAGCACACAGTCACAACCACCCACCCCCAGTCCGTTTATTTTGTCTCATCTCTGCAGATCTTCCATGTCACCTGGCTATCTTTATCACTGTGATTCTGGTCAGGAAACGGGTGTGGACCATAGTGTGAGAGGTTCTACACCTTTTATCTCTATCATTCTTTCTTTCATCTGTCACTATATGCTAGGAGAAATGACAAAAAAGCTATTAATTACATTATGGACTAGTCGTTAATGGGGCGAAGATTGTCCACTCCTTGTTTAAGTATGTCCAGTCTTAAGTATTTTACATCATGTTTAACTGGCAGTATTCTATCATTATTTTGATATTTTTCATATTCCTCTCTCTTCACCCCTTTCCCACTTCGTTCACCCCTCCCCTCCATCTCTTGTCCTCCAGGGGGAGCAGTTGTGTTCTGACTGATGACAAGAGCCTTGCAAAGACCATCCAGACCATCTCCTTCCTCAACCTGTCCAACCTCACCTCCTGGCAGAGGGAGACCCACTTCCCTCACTCCAAAAGCAGAGAACTAACAATCATGAATCTAGAAAATCTGATTTTATTTTAATTTGGGAATTAATTATCAAGACATAATTCATAAATGACTTGTGTTTAAAAAACAAAACACTTGTATTGTTAAGTCTAAGTATTCCTTTATTTGCCAGTGTTGTTTATATGTGTAACAAGTTTCCAAAAGTGTCAACAATTTAACCTGACCTTATGGTGAGAGTGACTATTATTTACATTCTTTAATTCAAGTTCTCTCTGTACACATACAATGGCTTTAATAATGAAGAAAAGATCCACGGAAGGGTGATCTAAAGGGGAATGTTAGTTGGTTGTATCTACACGGTGAAAAACATATCCACATTTATAAATGTGGTTTTGTATTCACACACATCTACTCCCTGCTTTTAATAAGCAAGAGGGTTGAGCTAATTTCATCCTCCATGGTCTTAACTTAAATGGATGAAATTTTGACCAGTTCAAAGCCCGGCTGAAATTCTCCCCTAAAAGAGACTATCAACAGGATCGTATTGCCCCTTCAGATTAGAATGTTTTTTAAAACATCATGGAGTAAAACTATGGGTTAACTGAGACCTATTCTTTGTTCATTGCATCAGGTATGAAGGTAAGACCCAGATGCAAACCACGTCAAATAAACAATAGTTTAATATCTCAACAGGGGCAGGCAATAGACAGGTTAAGGCAGCCAGAGGTGGGGAAACAATACCGGATGGCAGGCAGGCTCAGGGTCAGGGGCAAGCAGAGTGCTCAGGCAGGTGGGCTCGGAGTCAGGACAGGCAAGGGTCAAAACCAAGAAGGCGAGAAACTGGAAAAGGCAGGAGCTGAGACACAAAACACTGGTTGGCTTGAACAAACAAGACGAACTGGCAACAGACAAACAGAGAACACAGGTAGAAATACACAGGGGATAATGGGGAAGATGGGTGACACCTGGAGGGGGGTGGGCTATACTCTGCCTTGTCTCAGGATGGTAAGTTGGTGGTTGAAGATATCCCTCTAGTGGTGTGGGCGCTGTGCTTTGGCAAAGTGGGTGGGGTTATATCCTTCCTGTTTGGCCATGTCCGGGGGTGTCCTCGGATGGGGCCACAGTGTCTCCTGACCCCTCCTGTCTCAGCCTCCAGTATTTATGCTGCAGTAGTTTATGTGTCGAGGGGCTAGGGTTAGTTTGTTATATCTGGAGTACTTCTCCTGTCCTATTCGGTGTCCTGTGTGAATTTAAGTGTGCTCTCTCTAATTCTCTCTTTCTCTCTTTCTTTCTCTCTCTTGGAGGACCTGAGCCCTAGGACCATGCCTCAGGACTACCTGACATGATGACTCCTTGCTGTCCCCAGTCCACCTGGCCGTGCTGCTGCTCCAGTTTCAACTGTTCTGCCTTATTATTATTGGACCATGCTGGTCATTTATGAACATTTGAACATCTTGGCCATGTTCTGTTATAATCTCCACCCGGCACAGCCAGAAGAGGACTGGCCACCCCACATAGCCTGGTTCCTCTCTAGGTTTCTTCCTAGGTTTTGGCCTTTCTAGGGAGTTTTTCCTAGCCACCGTGCTTCTACACCTGCATTGCTTGCTGTTTGGGGTTTTAGGCTGGGTTTCTGTACATCACGTTGAGATATCAGCTGATGTACGAAGGGCTATATAAATACATTTGATTTCATTTGATTTGGAGACAATCCCAAAGACAGGTGAAACAGATCAGGGTGTGACACAACGAGGAACGGCCCTGCATGTAAGTCCATCTCTCGTGAGGTATTAGTTACACTATCTGTTGTACAGAAATGATTCCACAATGGGTGGTACCACATACATATGCATGAGGATCTGTCTACCTGTCCTCTGATCGTGCAGGTTACGTATGTGAATCAATCCTTTCTATGTTGTCAAGTGGGAAGGATAATGACAATAAAAAACATGTACAGAAATACAGAGATGAAAATGGCAGACCTTCATTAAAACACTGTCCAAGCTCTGTCCCAAAATAATATCACCCAGTATTAGGGGCTACCTAGTCAGTTGCACAACTTAATGCATTCAATGGAAATGTGTCTTCCGCATTTAACTCACTCCCCCTGAATCAGAGAGGTGCTGATGGCTGCCTTAATCGACGTCATCGGCAACCAGGGAGCAGTTGTTGGGGGTTAACTGCCTTTCTCAAAGGTAGAACGGCAGATTTTTGCATCTTGATGGCTCAGGGATTCGAACCAGCGACCTTTCAATTACCAATGCTCTCAACCGCTAGGATACCTGCCACCCTGGGTACGTATGACACCGCTCATTCAGCCTTCCTCTCCTTTCCTTTCCTCTCCTCATCCTTCACTCTCCCCAATCTAGTTCAAGTGACCTTCTCTGTTGGCATCATCGATTCCCTCTTCCCTCCTCCCCACCATTGACCTGTGTATTCTTTAGCCTCAGCCAGCAGCAGGTGGCTTCTACAGGGGCTGGGCAGGGTGGTCTGGCTGGGAGCCACCTGGAGAAGCCTCGTAACGGACCACAGCTGTGGCATTAAATGCTTGCTGCAGGACCAAACACATTCCCATCAGAGACATACAAATATATAAATTATTAATTACCCATGAATAAACTATTTAGAAACCCTCTAGAAACCAGTTGTAAAGGGACCCTCACTGTAAAATACCATTGTGGACAATAAAGGTCACAAAATGTTACATGAAGTTAGAATAGTTGATAGCAGAAGAATGCAGGAAAAGTAACCCACCTGTCACGACTTCCTCCGAAGTCGGTCCCTCTCCTTGTTCGCGCGACGTTCGCCGTCACCGGTCTTCTAGCCATCGCCGATCCACTTTTCATGTCACGTTTCTTCAAAGTCGAACCCAGAAGCAGACCAGGACAAGGAGAGTAGGAAAAAGGTGAGTATTTATTTACAAGTGAATGGGTAGATATATCCAGGTGGTGTAGCGGGTAGCGGTGATGAGTTGATGGGAGGAAATAGGTGGATCCAATGGGGAAGCGGAATCTTCTGACGACCAGGCGGGAATGGGGTAAATGATCCGGGTGAGTAACTGAAAACAGAACAAACAGAGGTAAGTTCAAGGCAAGCAATACGTAACAAACAACAAAACAACTTCTATCCAACTTGAGGCTGATACTCTGGCACAACATACTGTTCATGGCTAACGATCCGGCAGGGAATGGATGTCAGGTCCGGGCTTATGAAGAGGAAAGATGATGATCAGGACCAGGTGTGCAGATAACTGATGGGATACAGGTGCGGGTAATCAGAAACCCCAACTGGCTACATTGCCCGGCAACCAGACAGGGTGCGTTCCAGGACGCCGGAAAAACTCTCCAGGACAGAACATAGGCAAAAAACAGACTCAGGAAACGGGATTCGTGACAGTACCCCCCCTCAGACGAACGCCACCGGGCGGACTACCCGGAGCGCCAGGGTGGAGGCGGTAAAAGTCACGAAGTAGGTCATCGTCAAGGATCTGGCGCCGAGGAATCCAACTCCTCTCCTCAGGACCATATCCTTCCCAATCCACTAAATACTGGAACCCTCGACCCCGCCGTCTGGAGTCCATGATGCGGCGCACCGTGTAGACAGGACCACCTCCGATCATCCGAGGAGGAGGAGGACGAGGAGGAGGGGGCAACAGAGGACTGAGGTGAACCGGCTTGAGGCAGGAGACATGAAAGGTGGGGTGTACTCGAAGCGTTGCCGGCAATTTTAGTCGGACCACAGCAGGGTTAATGATTCTCGCCACCACGAACGGACCAATGAACTTTGGTGACAGTTTCCTCGACTCAGTCCGTAGAGGAAGATCCCGTGTAGCCAACCACACCTTATCTCCGATGGTATAAGCGGGAGCAGGAATACGGCGACGATTCGCCTGGATCTGATACTGGTCAGAAACTCTAAGGAGAACCTTCCTGGCCCGATGCCAGGTCCGGTGGCAACGACGAATGTGGGCCTGGACAGAAGGGACCGAAAGATCCCTCTCCTGAGAAGGAAACAAGGGAGGTTGGTATCCGTACAGGCATTGGAAGGGGGACATCCCAGTGGCAGATGAAGGAAGGGTATTATGGGCATACTCGACCCAGGGTAATTGAGATGACCAAGAGGTGGGATCAGAGGAGACAAGACAACGCAGCGTGGACTCCATCTTCTGGTTGGCTCTCTCCGCCTGACCATTAGATTGGGGGTGAAATCCAGATGTGAGACTGACTGTAGCTCCAATGGCCAAACAGAAGGATTTCCAGACAGCAGAGGTAAACTGAGGACCACGGTCAGAAACAAGGTCACAGGGCAACCCGTGGACCCTGAACACCTCCCTAACCAGTATCTCGGACGTCTCAGTGGCAGAAGGCAGCTTGGAGAGGGGAACAAAGTGGGCAAACTTGCTGAATCTATCCACAATGGTCAGAATAACCGTGTTACCAACAGAAGAGGGCAACCCCGTGACAAAATCCAGGGCCAGATGCGACCAAGGTCGTCGGGGAATAGGTAGGGGGTGAAGAAGCCCAGAGCTGGCCCGATTGGTACTCTTATTCTGCGCACAAACAGGACAAGCGGCAACAAACCTCCGGGTATCTTCTCCCATGGCAGGCCACCAAAATCGTCTGCGCAGTAGCGCCATAGTCCGAGCAACACCAGGGTGACAAGCTATCTTGCTGGCGTGGGACCACTGAAGGACAGCAGAACGAACCGACTCAGGCACGAACAACCGACCGGGTGGACCGTTACCGGGCCCGGGCTGTGTCCGAAGAGCCGCCATCACCTCCTCCTCAATCCTCCATGTAACGGCTCCCACGACAACGTTCTGGGGAAGAATCGTCTCAGTCTTGGCCTCACTCTCCTCCGCCTTGGAGAACATCCGGGACAGGGCGTCCGCCTTCCCGTTCTTCGACCTAGGTCGGAACGTCAGGGAAAAATTGAAGCGTCCAAAAAACAAAGCCCACCGGGCCTGACGAGAGTTGAGACGTTTAGCCGATTGCACGTAAGCCAGATTCTTGTGGTCAGTCCAGACCACAAACGGTTGCTCCGCTCCCTCCAACCAGTGACGCCACTCCTCCAAGGCAAGCTTCACAGCGAGAAGCTCCCGGTTACCCACATCGTAGTTTCTTTCAGCTGGAGAAAGACGACAAGAGTAGAAGGCGCAGGGATGGAGTTTACCGTCAGTGGAGCTACGCTGGGACAGGATGGCGCCCACCCCCACATCAGACGCATCCACCTCCACAACGAACTGACGGGAAGTGTCAGGTTGAGAGAGAATCGGGGCGTTGGTGAATCGGCTCTTCAAATCTAGAAATGCTCGGTCTGCCTCAGGAGACCAACAGAATTTTCTGGTGCAAGACGTCAGTACAGTTAAAGGGGCGGCCACCCGGCTGTAATCACGGATAAACCTCAGATAAAAATTTGCAAACCCCAGGAATCTCTGGAGCTGCAATCTCGAACCGCCCGAACCTTCTCTTGGTCCATCTTGATCTCTCCCCTGGAGATGATGTAACCGAGGAAGGACGTCGTGTGGGCGTGAAAATCACACTTCTCAGCCTTCACGAACAGACGGTTCTCCAATAACCGCTGCAGGACCTGCTTGACATGCTGAACGTGGCTAGAAAGCTCCTTCGAGAAGATGAGGATATCATCCAGGTAAACAAACACAAAAATACCAATCATATCTCTCAGAACGTCATTCACCATACTTTGGAACACAGCAGGAGCGTTGGTCAGTCCAAACGGCATCACCTGGTACTCGAAATGTCCCATCGGAGTATTGAACCCAGTCAACCACTCGTCTCCCTCCTTGATCCGAACCAAATGATAAGCATTACGTAAATCAAGCTTCGTAAAAACCGTAGCACCCTGTAAAGAATCGAAAGCCGAGCTCATCAAGGGCAGGGGATACTTGTCCTTGACCGTAATATCATTCAAACCCCGATAATCAATACACGGTCGAAGAGAGCCATCCTTCTTGCTCACAAAAAAAAATCCTGCTCCCAGAGGTGATGACGAGGGCCGAATGAGACTTGCAGCTAGAGACTCCTTGATGTAGGTCTCCAAGGCCTCACGTTCAGGTCGTGAGATACTGTATAACCGTCCCTTGGGTAAGGAGGCTCCAGGAAACAGATTAATCGCACAGTCATAAGGTCGGTGGGGAGGAAGGGACTGAGCCTTCTGTTTACTGAATACTTCACCCAACTCGTGATATGTTTCTGGAACCAGGGACAAATCAGGAGGAACAGAGTCACTGACCTGACAGGAAATGGCAGGAGAACAGGCAGTCCTAAGACAGTTAGCATGACAATCAATGCTCCAACTAGTTACCTTACCCGTCACCCAATCAAACGAGGGATTGTGTTCCTTCAGCCAGGGGTAACCAAGAACCAGAGGAACATGGGGTGAGGACAGAATGAAGAAGGAGATAAACTCTGAATGATTCCCCGACAACAACATCTTAACCGGTTCAGTCCTCATAGTGATCCGTGCCAGACTACTGCCGTTCAGAGTGGTTGCTTCAATGGCTTCCGGCAATTGCTCCTTAGAAAGCCCCAGCTGTTCCACCAAGTCGGCATCAATAAAGCTGCCATCGGCACCTGAATCGATAAAAGCGTTCATCTCTAAGCTCTGATCCTTATTCATAAGGGTCGCAGGAAAACGGGGTCTGACAGGATTCTGGAGAGGTTGAATCTGGCTCGCTAAAATTCCTCCCAAAACTAGCGAGCCGGGCAGTTTAACGAGCGCTGTGGACAATTGGAGATGTAATGTCCTGAGCTACCACAGTAGAAACAGCTGTTGGTCTCACGTCTACGTTGGCGCTCCTCCTTAGTTAGCCCGTGTCGCCCCACTTGCATAGGTTCAGGATCTGGTGGCAAGACCCCTCCACTAATCCCGTGTGGGGAATAACGATCAAAACGTTCTGGTTCACTTCCTGAACCGAATGGTAACCGAGTTGCTGATTGATTGGATGGGCCCCACTGCTTCTCCCTCCTCTCTCGGACTCTATTATCTACCCGAATAGATAAAGTGACCAAGCTGTCTAGATCACTAGGCTCTGGATAGGATATCAGCTCGTCCTTGAGTTGCTCCGACAACCCCTGGTAAAAAGCCGCTTGTAGTGACTCCTCATTCCAACCACTCTCCACAGACAATGTCCTGAACTCGATCATAAAGTCTGCCACACTGCGAGCTCCTTGGCGAAGAGTGAACAAACGTTTAGCTGCGTCCTTACCTCGGACTGGATGATCAAAAAGCCTTCTCAGCTCTTCCGTGAATTCCTGGTATGAAGACATGCAGGTCCCCTGTCGTTCCCAAACGGCTGAAGCCCATTCCAGAGCTCTTCCACGCAGCAGTTCAATAACAAAGGCTATCCTAGCCTTGTCAGTGGCGTAAGAATGGGGTTGCAGATCAAACACTAACCCACACTGCATAAGAAACTAACGGCATCTTCCCAAATCCCCTTCATATTTATCAGGCGTCGGTACCTTGGGTTCACGGAAGGAAAACGCATCAGGCACGGCAGGTGAGATGGGTGAAACAGGTGGTGAATGAATCGCCAGCAAACTGAGCTGATCCTGGATCTGTGTCAAGCTAGCAGATAATTTCTGGATTGCAACCGCTATCTCCTGTAGCTCCGTCTTGTGTTGTCCCAATGTCTTCCCCTGCTGGGTAATGGCATGGCAAATGGAATCCAGGTCCGCTGGGTTCATTCTTGGCCGGATCGTTCTGTCACGTTTCTTCAAAGTCGAACCCAGAAGCAGACCAGGACAAGGAGAGTAGGAAAAAGGTGAGTATTTATTTACAAGTGAATGGGTAGATATATCCAGGTGGTGTAGCGGGTAGCGGTGATGAGTTGATGGGAGGAAATAGGTGGATCCAATGGGGAAGCGGAATCTTCTGACGACCAGGCGGGAATGGGGTAAATGATCCGGGTGAGTAACTGAAGACAGAACAAACAGAGGTAAGTTCAAGGCAAGCAATACGTAACAAACAACAAAACAACTTCTATCCAACGTGAGGCTGATACTCTGGCACAACATACTGTTCATGGCTAACGATCCGGCAGGGAATGGATGTCAGGTCCGGGCTTATGAAGAGGAAAGATGATGATCAGGACCAGGTGTGCAGATAGCTGATGGGATACAGGTGCGGGTAATCAGAAACCCCAACTGGCTACATTGCCCGGCAACCAGACAGGGTGCGTTCCAGGACGCCGGAAAAACTCTCCAGGACAGAACATAGGCAAAAAACAGACTCAGGAAACGGGATTCGTGACATTTCATTTTCCATTTGTTTTGTCTTGTCTTCCCACTCACCTGGTTTCAATTCCATCCTTGCATGTTGTGTATTTAACCCTCTGTTCCCTCCATGTCCTTGTCCGGAATTGTTTATTGTAGTGCTTGTGCACGTTATGCTGGTGTGTGATGGGTTTTACCCATTGATTTATTTGTACTGTTTACGGTGGTTTTATTTATTAAACTGCGCCATTGTAAATCAGTTTTGCTCTCCTGCGCCTGACTTCTCTGCCGCCAGTACCCACCCCTTACACCACCTTCCATTTGAAATTGGTCAAGTTCTTCTTGATCTTGGCGCTGACAGAATCACAGATGTTTTTATCCAGGGCTGTGTCTCCAGCAATCCTGAGGGAGTGAGAGAGACAGGAGAGCCAGGCTCTGTTGGGGTGGGGCACAAGAATAGGTGCAAGACGGTGTGTGTGTGTGCGTGCACTGTACCAGGACTGCTGAAGAGCCTGGTCACCTGTGTAGCATATCCTTGGGTCCTTCTCTATCAGGTGGACGATAGAGTCTTTAACTGGAAACACCACAGGGACACACAACATATTACCAATCAAATCAAATCGTATTTGTCACTTGCGCCGAATACAACAGGTGTAGCCCTGACAATGAAATAATGACTTACAAGTCCTTAGCCAACAATGCTTTAAGAAGTGTTAAGTAAAAAGTAGATACGTTTAAAAAAAAGTTACAAATCATAAAACAGCAGCGGTGAAATAACAATAGCGAGGCTATATACAGGGTCTACTCAGACCCCTCTTTTACACAGCTGCTACTCTCTGTTTATTATCAATCCATAGTCACTTTAACTCTACCTACATGTACATATTACCTCAATTACATCTACTACTAACTGGTGCCCCCGCAAATTGACTCTGTACTGGTACCCCCTGTATATAGCCTCCACATTGACTCTGTATCGGTATCCCCTGTATATAGCCTCCACATTGACTCTGTACCGGTACCCCCTGTATATAGTCTCCACATTGACTCTGTACTGGTACCCCCTGTATATAGCCTCCACATTGACTCTGTACTGGTACCCCCTGTATATAGCCTCCACATTGACTCTGTACTGGTACCCCCTGTATATAGTCTCCACATTAACTCTGTACTGGTACCCACTGTATATAGTCTCCACATGACTCTGTACTGGTTCCCCCTGTATATAGCCTCCACATTGACTCTGTACTGGTACCCCCTGAATATAGTCTCCACATTGACTCTGTACTGGTTCCCCCTGTATATAGCCTCCACATTGACTCTGTACTGGTACCCCCTGTATATAGTCTCCACATTGACTCTGTACTGGTACCCCCTGTATATAGTCTCCACATTGACTCTGTACTGGTACCCCCTGTATATAGCCTCCACATTGACTCTGTACTGGTACCCCCTGTATATAGTCTCCACATTGACTCTGTACTGGTACCCCCTGTATATAGTCTCCACATTGACTGTACTGGTACCCCCTGTATATAGCCTCCACATTGACTCTGTACTGGTACCCACTGTATATAGTCTCCACATTGACTCTGTACTGGTTCCCCCTGTATATAGTCTCCACCTTGACTCTGTACTGGTACCCCCTGTATATAGTCTCCACATTGACTGTGTACTGGTACCCCCTGTATATAGCCTCCACATTGACTCTGTACTGGTTCCCCCTGTATATAGTCTCCACATTGACTCTGTACTGGTACCCCCTGTATATAGTCTCCACCTTGACTCTGTATCGGTACCCCCTGTATATAGTCTCCACATTGACTCTGTATCGGTACCCCCTGTATATAGTCTCCACATTGACTCTGTATCGGTACCCCCTGTATATAGCCTCGCTTCTGTTATTTTACTGCTGCGGTTTTATTATTTGTAACCCCCCCCCCCCCCCCCTATTTCTTACTTATCTACTTATCAAGCCATACGTCTTATGGCTTGGGGGTAGAAGCTGTTAAGAAGCCTTTTGGACCTGAACTTGGCGCTCCGGTACCGCTTTCCGTGCAGTAGCAGAGAGAACAATCTATGACTAGGGTGGCTGGAGTCTTCGTCAATTTTTAGAGCCTTCCTCTGACACTGCCTGGTATAGAGGTCCTGGATGGCAGGAAGCTTGGTCCCAGTGATGTACTGGGCCGTACGCACTACCCTCTGTAGTGCCTTGCGGTCGGAGGCCGAGCAATTGCCATACCAGGCAGTGATGCAACCAGTGCTCTCGATGGTGCAGCTGTAGAACCTTTTGAGGATCTG
The DNA here is from genome assembly GCF_057628025.1 of Oncorhynchus mykiss. NCBI lineage: Eukaryota > Metazoa > Chordata > Actinopteri > Salmoniformes > Salmonidae > Oncorhynchus > Oncorhynchus mykiss. Next base: position 59,498,737 of record NC_143029.1, read on the forward strand.
AGGACCAATGCCAAATATTTTCAGTCTCCTGAGGGGGAATAGGCTTTGTTGTGCCCTCTTCACGACTGTCTTAGTGTGTTTGGACCCTGATCGTTTGTTGGTGATGTGGACAACAAGGAACTTGAAGCTCTCAACCTGCTCCACTGCAGCCCCATCGATGAGAATGGGGGCGTGATTGGTCCTCCTTTTCCTGTAGTCCAAAATCTCTGACCTCCTCCATATAGGCTCTCATTGTTGATGGTGATCAGGCCTACCACCGTTGTGTCATAGGCAAACTTGATGATGGTGTTGGAGTCGTGCCTGGCCATGCAGTCATGAGTGAACAGGGAGTACAGGAGGGGACTGAGCATGCACCCCTGAGGGACCCCCATGTTGAGGATCAGCGTAGCAAATGTGTTTTTACCTCCCTGAAACATGTTGGTATTACAGAATCAGTCAGGGAAAGGTTGAAAATGTCAGTGAAGACACTTGCCAGTTGGTCAGCGCATGTTGTAACTTTAATGTGTTACAGAGTTAATGTTTAAGTTTATTCTTTGAGCTGTATCTAAAGATATTTCTTTAGATTTATTTGCATATGTAATTGTATTGGGTTGTGTTGAATTACGCTTTTTGACTGCAAGTCCCAGAATGCCTTGCGAGAGGAATGAGTGATAACGCGCCAATTATGTGCAGGTGCGGGGGATTGTGGCTGACTTTCCAACAGCATCTTACCTGCATTGCTCTGTACCAAAACAATTGTTGTTAAATGTAACGTAAACAAGTATTCTTACTAAAATAAGCTTTCGTATCAAACCCGACGTCCCGAGTCATTACTAAGAAGTTAGTTAATCTAAAATTTGGTGCCGAAACCCGGGATATGAGCTGCGACGAAGAAGTGGCTGAAATGGCTGAGGAGGAACGTCGGCATGAAGCAGAAAGAATGAGACGAAAGCGGGGTACCATTCGAGGCGCAACAACGCGGATTTTGAATCAGATTGACGTGGAAATATCCCAGTCAAATCCGGATACCGATCACTTGAGTACATTGTTGGAATTGTTATCAACTAAGGAGGACAGTTTGTTTGAACTCGATCGTGGAATTGAACAGTTAACGTCATTGGACGGATTGGAGGCAGAGATTGCATGCACGGAGGATTACAAAGAACGCATTATCATGCTGAAGAGCCGTGCACAAAGAGTGATAACGAAGAAACAGGACGTCAATCCACTACCAGCCCGGGTGAGTGACGCTAACTCAAACATATCACAGAGACAATCAGTAAGGCTTCCGAAGTTGATTATTGAGAAATTCTATGGAGATGTCAGTATGTGGCAGGAGTTTTGGAGCCAATATGAGACTGCTATTCACAACAATGATTCACTGTGTAAAAAAGAGAAGTTTACCTATCTGAAAACATATCTCACTGGACCAGCTGCAAAGGCAGTAGCAGGACTGATGTTAACAGACAGTAACTATGATAATGCAATCGCTCTACTCAAGAGCAGATTTGGAAGGAAAGATCTTGTGATTAGTGCTCATATGTCAAAGCTGCTGAATCTCACACCTGTGAAGAAATCCTCTGATCTAAATGCATTGAGGCAGCTATATGATGAATGTGAAATTCAGATTAGGAGCCTGGAATCACTGGGTGTAGTGTCAGAAACCTATGGAAGCCTACTATTCCCAATCTTACTGCAGATGATTCCAGAGGACATAGCTCTTGACTATAGTCGTCAGAGGGGAGTAGATGATGAATGGAAAGTGTCTGAGATCATCAGTTTCCTACAGAAAGAGGTTCAGAGCAGGGAGAGAGCGCTACAAATGACAAGATCATACAACCAACAGAAAGAGAGCAAACCATGGAACAAGTCATGCTTCTCCAATGAAATGAAAACAAAAAGACCCAACATGCCCTCTGCTGCAGCACTGCATACAACCAGCCAGAAGGAACAACAAACGTGTCTATTTTGTGACAGTGCAGACCACAAATCAGAAAACTGCACTGACTACAATATTGCTACACGCAAAGAGAAACTAAAGAACATGGGAAGATGCTTTGTATGTTTAGGACAGAGACACATAGCAAAATTCTGTAAAGTCAAAGATGTGTCATGTGCAACATGTGGAAGCAGACATCACATTGCGGTTTGTACCAGTAAGAGGAGGGAGGTGCAACCCCCTACTGTTTCTGTAGATGCTGTTGTTTCCTCAGTTATTCCCCATTCAGTGAAGATGAAACCAGATGGACAGAACACTGTGTTGCTACAAACGGCAAAGGCATGGGTAGAAGGCCCATCGGGCAGGAAGATAGCTCGTTGCTTACTAGATGGAGGCAGTCAGAGAAGCTTCATACATGAAAACCTTGTGAAGGGCTTGAAGCTACCAGTAATCAGACAAGAGGCACTCACTCTTCACACGTTTGGCTCCTCTGCCCCAGCAACGTCCCAACGCAACACAGTGAAAGTCATCTTGGAGAATGTCTGGGACAAACAGCAGAGAATAGAGATAGAGGCAATTGAAACCCCACAAGTGTGCACAGCTGTGATGAAGGTTCCTGGTGAACGGATTCAGCATGAGCTCAGTAAAAGGGGACTGCAGCTCGCAGACTTTCCAGGAGATGACAATGATCCTGAACTCTCTGTCCTGATAGGAGCAGACTACTACTGGCAGATAGTATCAGGCAGAGTGGAGCGACTGACGGAGACGCTAGTTGCTTTAGAGAGCACCTTTGGATGGTCGGTGCAGGGACCCGTGTCCATGTCAAGTGTCGCCGAGGCAACTTGCATGTTCATCCCACTTGATGAAGACACACTAGTCTCCAAGCAATTGCATGCATTCTGGGAGCTTGAGTCTCTGGGTATTCTAAGCGAGAAAACACAGAACTCAGAGGAAACCGAGGCTCTACAAAGATTTGAGGAAACAACCACCTTCAAAGATGGGCGATACCATGTGGAGTTGCCATGGAAACGAGAAATGCCAGAACTCCAAGACAACTATAGAATCGCCAAGAAACGGTTTGAATGTCTGAAGAAAAGGCTGAAGAAGGATGTGACGTTGTACAGCAGATACAATGAAGTAGTAGAAGACTACTTACAACAAGATATGGCAGAGGACGTGCCCAAGGACAACGCATCAAGTGCAGACAACGTAAAATACTACTTACCTCACCATGCAGTACTCAGAGAAGATAAGGTGACAACAAAACTGAGAGTGGTGTTTGATGCCTCGTCCCATGAAGATGGCTGTCCATCTCTCAATGACTGTCTACTCACAGGACCGAACCTGAATCCGGATCTGCTCAGCGTTCTGATAAAGTTCAGACTACATGAGATCGCATTCATGGCAGACATCAAGAAAGCTTTCCTGCAGATATCCCTAGCAGAGAGAGACAGAGACGCCGTGAGATTTCTATGGCTCACTGGCCCACCAAGGGGAGAAAATGAAGAGGAGCTGCGTGTGCTGAGGATGAAAAGAGTGGTATTTGGAGCTTCCCCAAGTCCATTTTTGCTGGCAGCTACAATCAGGAAGCACCTGAAACAATATGAAACAGAACAACCAGAAGTTGTAGAGATACTGAGAGAGTCACTCTACGTAGATGACTTCATTGCAAGTTCACGCAATGTTGAAGAGGCTTACCTTGTGACAACAACTGCAAAGCGAATGCTGTCGAATGCAGGCATGGACCTCTGCAAGTGGATGACCAATTCTCCTGAATTGAAAACAAAATGGGAGGAGAGTACGACAACTGACCACCCGTTGACGTTACAAACACAAGGAGTAGTGCTGAAGGTTTTAGGTTTAGTATGGAGGCCGGAAACGGATGACTTTGTGTTTGACCTCAGGCCGCTACTGAGCATTCTAAGGCAAAAGGAAAACACAAAGAGAAGTGTTCTGCAGTCGTCTGCACGTATCTTCGACCCTCTTGGTTTCTTAACTCCCTTCACCATCAGGATCAAGTGCATGTTCCAGGAAATGTGGGAGAGGGGACTCAGCTGGGACGAAGAATTACCACCTGATCTGACACGAGAATGGCAACAGTGGTGTTCAGAACTACCCCAGTTACACCAGCTCACCATACCAAGGTGGTACAGAACAGACATGCGGCCACAGAATAACCACACCCTGAAACTACACGTGTTCTGTGATGCAAGTGAAAGGGCTTACAGTGCAGTAGCTTACTTGCAAGGTGAGTCACAAGACAGGGAAACAACAAGTCTAGTCGCATCCAAGTCCAGGGTAGCCCCACTTAAGAAAATGACGCTGCCACGCCTGGAGCTCATGGGAGCTGTGATTGGAGCGAGACTAGCAAACAACTTGATGACCACACTGAAAATGGAAGAAAAACAGATTAACATGTGGACAGACTCGATGATCGTGCTGCATTGGATTTGCAGCTCAGCTCAGAAATGGAAACAGTTTGTTGCGAACAGAGTGACGGAGATCCAGTCCTTGACCAATCCAGAGTCATGGTCACATATTGAAGGGACAACTAATCCAGCTGACCTCCCTACAAGAGGACAAACTGTTAGAAACTTGACACAGAGCGAGCTATGGTGGAATGGACCCAGAATTCTGACATCACCCAATCAGTCCGAAGAGACTGATGATAACAAGGTTCCGGATGAGGTGAATATAGAACTCAAGTCCAGTTGCCAGGCTACTGTACAACTCGCAGCAAACAGCACAGACAGCACTGAACCTGTGTTGGAGCTTGAAAGGTACAGCAAACTGAAAAGAGTGTTCAGAGTCACCGCCTGGATAAAGAGATTCATAGCCAATGCTCGTACAACCATAAAGATGCAAGGTGAACTGACTGCTGACGAACTGTTCGATGCAGAAAAGTACTGGATTAAGGTAACACAACAACAGAGTTTCGGACAGGAGATCAAACTACTGAAGGCAGGAAAAAGCCTAAACAATGACTGTAAAATCAGAGAACTGAAACCTTTCCTGGACGAACACGAACTACTCAGTGTAGGAGGAAGACTGCAACAGTCCAACTTCACATTCAGAGAGCAGCACCCATGGGTTCTGCCCAATAAGTCCAGATACTCAGAAATGCTGATACAGTACCAACATGAGAAGGTGATGCATTCTGGAGCAAGAGACACTCTAGTACAAATCAGAGAGCGATACTGGATCTTGAGTGCTAGGCAGCTAGTCAAGAGCACAGTGGCAAGATGTATAGTGTGCAAGAGATTCAAGGCAAGGGCCGGACAGCAGGTCACTGCGCCTTTACCAAAAGACAGAATAACTGAATCCCCACCATTCGAAGTCACAGGTGTGGATTTTGCAGGACCGCTCTATGTGAAAGAAAATGGTTCTGTGAAGAAGTCATACATTGCACTGTTCACTTGTGCTGTAACCAGAGCAGTGCATTTGGAACTGGTCTCAGATCAGTCAACAGAGACATTCTTGTTAGCTCTAAAAAGATTCATCTCAAGGAGAGGATTATGCAAGGTAATCTACTCAGACAATGCAAAAACGTTCAAGAGAGCTGATCAGGACTTGAAAGAGCTGTGGAAGGCAATCGAAGAGCCCCAACTATTGGCGTTCTTCTCAGAAAGGGGCATCACCTGGAGGTTCATTGCAGAGCGAGCAGCCTGGTGGGGCGGATTCTGGGAAAGACTCGTCAGGTCAGTAAAAACATGCCTGCGAAAGGTTCTTGGGAGAGCTTCACTTAATTTTGAAGAGATATGCACAGTCCTGACAGAGGTTGAAGCTATCCTAAATTCTAGGCCTCTGACCTTCGTGCACAATGAGGTGGATGAACCACAACCCCTGACCCCAGCACACTTCCTGGTGGGTAAAAGACTAACCTCTTTGCCTCCAATGCCATTTCCAGCTGACACTCAGCACCCAACGTTAAACAAGGGGGAAATGACACGCAGATGGAAGTACAGGCAGAGACTTGTGACCAGTTTCTGGAACAGTTGGCGAAGGGACTACTTGCTGGATCTAAAGTCAGCACACCGCTGTGACACACCACAGCCCACCCCACTGAAAGCGGGTGACGTTGTACTCATTGGAGAAGATAACCTACCCAGACAAACCTGGAAACTAGGAAAGATTGAGGAACTGTTTCCAGGCCGAGATGGCTTAGTTAGATCATGTTCAGTTCGTACTGCTTCAGGGACTTTGTTGAGGAGACCTATTCAGTTGATATACTGCCTAGAGATCTAGATGAACACAATTGTTCATCGGGGGGGAGGATGTTGTAACTTTAATGTGTTACAGAGTTAATGTTTAAGTTTATTCTTTGAGCTGTATCTAAAGATATTTCTTTAGATTTATTTGCATATGTAATTGTATTGGGTTGTGTTGAATTACGCTTTTTGACTGCAAGTCCCAGAATGCCTTGCGAGAGGAATGAGTGATAACGCGCCAATTATGTGCAGGTGCGGGGGATTGTGGCTGACTTTCCAACAGCATCTTACCTGCATTGCTCTGTACCAAAACAATTGTTGTTAAATGTAACGTAAACAAGTATTCTTACTAAAATAAGCTTTCGTATCAAACCCGACGTCCCGAGTCATTACTAAGAAGTTAGTTAATCTAAAAGCGCATGCTCGGAGTACACTTCCTGGTAATCCGTTTGGCCCTGCGGCCTTGTGAATGTTGACCTGTTTAAAGGTCTTACATCGGCTACGGAGAGCGTGATCACAGTCATCCGGAACAGCTGACGCTCTCATGTATGCTTTAGTGTTACTTGCCTCGAAGCGAGCATAGAAGTCATTTAGCTCGTCTGGTAGGCTTGTGACACTGGGCAGCTCGCGGCTGTGCTTCCCTTTGTAGTCTGTAATTGTTTGCAAGCTCTGCCACATCTAACGAGGGTCGGAGCCGGTGTAGTACAATTCAATCTTAGTCCTGTTTTGATGCTTTGCCTGTTTGATGGTTCGTCGGAGTGCATAGTGGGATTTCTTATAAGCTTCTAGATTGGAGTCCTGCCCCTTGAAAGCGGCAGCTCTACCCTTTAGCTCAGTACAGATGTTGCCTGTAATCCATGGCATCTGGTTGGGGTATGTACATACGTTCACTGTGGTGACGATGTCATCGATGCACTTATTGATGAAGCCAGTGACTGATGTGGTGTACTCCTCAATGCCATCAGAAGAATCCCAGTCTGTGCTAGCAAAACAGTCATGTAGCTTAGCATTTGCTTCATCTGACCACTTTCTTATTGACCAAGTCACTGGTGCTTCCAACTTTAGTTTTTGCTTGTAAGCAGGAATCAAGAGCATAGAATTATTGTCAGATTTGTCAAATGGAGGGAGAGGGAGAGCTTTGTACTCGTCTCTGTGTGTGGAGTAAAGGTGGTCTAGAGTTTTTGTCCCCCTCTGGTTGCACATTTAACATGCTGGTAGAAATGAGGTAAAATGGATTTGAGTTTCCCTGCATTAAAGTCCCCGGCCACTAGGAGCGCCGCCTCCTGTTTGCTTATGACCGTACATATGATGAGATACTCTACCTCAGGCGAGCAAAGCCTTGAGACTTTCTTAGATTTTGTGCACCAGCTGTTGTTTACAAATATACATAGACCGCCACCCCTTGTCTTACCAGAGGCTGCTGTTCTATCCTGCCGAAAAGCTTCAAACCCGTCAGCTGTATGTTATTCATGTCGTCGTTCAGCCATGACTCTGGGAAACATAAGATATCACAGTTTTTAGTGTCCCATTTGTAGGATATATTTGTGATCGTCTATTTTATTATTGATTGACTGTACTTTGGCTAATAGTACCGATGGTAGAGGTAGATTACACTCTTGGAGACGGATTCATACAAGGCACACAAACCTTTGTCCACAATACCTCCGTCTCTTTCTCCTGCGAATGATGGGGATGAGGGCCTTGTCGGCGTCTGAAGTAAATCCTTCCCGTCCGACTCGCTGAAGAAAAATGATTCCTCCAGTACGGGGTGAGTAATCGCTGTCCTGATATCTAAGTAGCTCTTTTCGGTCATAAGACACGGTGGCAGAAGCATTATGTACAAAATAAGTTCCAAATAATGCGAAAAAACATACACAATAGCACAATTGGTTACAGGATTGTAAAACGGCAGACATCTCCTTCGGCGCTATTCTTGAGCTATTCATTTTTCAAACATACAGTACAAATATGAACAGCGTTTTTTATTACAAGTTAGTAGATGACCTCATGACATATAGTTTGATAAAGCAAAAGTTAGCCAAAGGAGTGGGAAACTATTGCTTCAACCCAGGCACCAACAAGGAGCTTGACTGCAATAAAAAACACTGTCCAGACTCCAGCATGGAATTGGCCTGACTTTGAACCAGCCCTGCAGGTCTCTCTCTGCAGGTCTTATCGTGTGACATATTTGAATTATTTTGTTTCTTGGATGTAATCACTGATCTGACATGAGTTTACTATAAGTCATGAGGTGTCCACCTTGCTTTGACTATATCCAATTATGTTAGATCAACATTTACCTCAGCGGAAAGATGAAGGAAGGATAAATAAGGCATCATAAGAGCAGGCCGTCCTCTTAGCAGTGCCAGGAGAAACCTCGGAGCTAACATGAAAGAAGAAGTTACAGAACAATGACTCCGATGGACCATCAGTCCACTGCCTTGCTGTACGGTTTCTGAGCCAGTACATCAGGGGCTGCCAGAGACAACACTCATGTTTTCATCACTTCATTCAGCGTCATCGTTACACTTCAGCTCTGACATCATAACAAACTAGATCACTGGTGGAGTATGTTTGATCTCAAAATAAACGGAATCATGGAAGATTGATCACACTCACAGAAACATACACACGCCTCCTTCTCTTCATGCACCATAAAACCATAACTTTTTTATGCTGAATATTTTTTTCACAACAAAGGGAATTAAATGTGGCAAACAAATAGGTTGTCCTGGTCGTACCATGCCCCTGCTGCTGTCTTCCACATACACCACCATGTTCATCTGAGGGGCCCAGATGTGGATTTACCTCTTCCAGAGGGTGAGGGGGGGACAGGGGTACCACCAGCAGAAAGAACAAGTTGAGGAAGGAGATGGTCTGGATGGTCTTTGCAAGGCCCTTCTCATCAGTTTTTTATTTTTATTTTACTAGGCAAGTCAGTTAAGAACAAATTCTTATTTTCAATGACAGCCTAGGAACAGTGGGTTAACTGCCTGTTCAGATGCAGAACGACAGATTTGTGCCATGACAGGGGGTTTGAACTTGCAACCGGGGGTTTGAACTTGCAACTTTCTGGTTACTAGTCCAACGCTCTAGCCACTAGGCTACCCTGCCGGGGAGTTGTAGCGATGAGACAAGATAGTAGCTACTACAACAATTGGACACTACGAAATTGGGGAGAAAAAGGGGTAAAATTAAAAATTAAATTTAAAAAAAAAAATAAATAAATAAAAAATATTTTAAAAAAATAAATAAAAAAAAATAAATAAATAATAATAAAAAATAAAAAAAAAATATATATATATATATATATATACACACACACACACACACACACACACACACACAGTGCCTTGCGAAAGTATTCGGCCCCCTTGAACTTTGCGACCTTTTGCCACATTTCAGGCTTCAAACATAAAGATATAAAACTGTATTTTCTTTTGAAGAATCAACAACAAGTGGGACACAATCATGAAGTGGAACGACATTTATTGGATATTTCAAACTTTTTTAACAAATCAAAAACTGAAAAATTGGGCGTGCAAAATTATTCAGCCCCTTTACTTTCAGTGCAGCAAACTCTCTCCAGAAGTTCAGTGAGGATCTCTGAATGATCCAATGTTGACCTAAATGACTAATGATGATAAATACAATCCACCTGTGTGTAATCAAGTCTCCGTATAAATGCACCTGCACTGTGATAGTCTCAGAGGTCCGTTACCGTAACACACCAGGCAGGTCCGAGATACTGTTGTGAAGAAGTTTAAAGCCGGATTTGGATACAAAAAGATTTCCCAAGCTTTCAACATCCCAAGGAGCACTGTGCAAGCGATAATATTGAAATGGAAGGAGTATCAGACCACTGCAAATCTACCAAGACCTGGCCGTCCCTCTAAACTTTCAGCTCATACAAGGAGAAGACTGATCAGAGATGCAGCCAAGAGGCCCATTATCACTCTGGATGAACTGCAGAGATCTACAGCTGAGGTGGGAGACTCTGTCCATAGGACAACAATCAGTCGTATATTGCACAAATCTGGCCTTTATGGAAGAGTAGCAAGAAGAAAGTCATTTCTTAAAGATACCCATAAAAAGTGTTGTTTAAAGTTTGCCACAAGCCACCTGGGAGACACACCAAACATGTGGAAGAAGGTGCTCTGGTCAGATGAAACCAAAATTGAACTTTTTGGCAACAATGCAAAACGTTATGTTTGGCGTAAAAGCAACACAGCTGAACACACCATCCCCACTGTCAAACATGGTGGTGGCAGCATCATGGTTTGGGCCTGCTTTTCTTCAGCAGGGACAGGGAAGATGGTTAAAATGGATGGGAAGATGGATGGAGCCAAATACAGGACCATTCTGGAAGAAAACCTGATGGAGTCTGCAAAAGACCTGAGACTGGGACGGAGATTTGTCTTCCAACAAGACAATGATCCAAAACATAAAGCAAAATCTACAATGGAATGGTTCAAAAATAAACATATCCAGGTGTTAGAATGGCCAAGTCAAAGTCCAGACCTGAATCCAATCGAGAATCTGTGGAAAGAACTGAAAACTGCTGTTCACAAATGCTCTCCATCCAACCTCACTGAGCTCGAGCTGTTTTGCAAGGAGGAATGGGAAAAAATGTCAGTCTCTCAATGTGCAAAACTGATAGAGACTGTTATGTTCTGTTAATTACTGATGTCCCCTTTAAGGATGGAGCACCCTTGGTCATGCATATTATTGTTCTATGTTATTCTGGTACTAACTAGTTTGAGTAAATGTGAAGCTCCAGTTCAATTGCTTGTATTCCGAGTCTTTCTTATTACATAAATAAGTACTAAGTGTTAAGACACTACAATGGCGACGAGGATGATTACCTGCAGTGTGCATCACGAATACAGATGGAGTTCGTAGGAAGAGAGGAAGATTTTGACCCTGTAGCACAACAGCTAGCAAGCAGTGAAGACGAGGGGAGAGCTAACGAAAACGAGGCGAATGAGAATGGCTAGCATCGGGAAAATATATGTGTTTGATGACACGCAAGAAAACTGGGCAACTTACATTGAACGACTGGAACAGTACTTCATTGCAAACGACATTGCTGATAACAAAAGAGTACCAGCGTTGTTGAGTTTAATTGGCCCAAAAACATACAGTTTGCTAAGAGATCTGACTGCCCCTCTGAAGCCCTCAAATTAAACATTCACAGAGATTGTGGAGATATTGCAAAATCACCTATCACCTAAACCACTCCTCATCGCGGAACGTTTTCGTTTCCACAAGAGAGATCAGAATGAGGGGGAGGGTGTTAGTACATATGTAGCAGTGTTGAAGAAACTGTCTGAACATTGCCAGTTGGGAGAGAACCTAAATGACACATTAAGGGATAGATTTGTGTGTGGACTGAAACATGAACACATTCAAAAACGTTTGCTCACAGAATCAGAGCTCACGTTTGCAAAGGCTGTTGAAATTGCTGTGGCTATGGAAATCGCGACTAAAGATGCATTTGAGTGCACAAGTTCACGCAGTCGACAGCGCCCCCGTGTGGCCGAAAAATGCAACAGGCGTGACAGAGATGGTCACAAAGCAGAGGAGTGCCGTTTCAAAGACGAAATTTGTCACAAATGCAGTAGAAGGGGGCACATTCAAAGAGCATGCAAAGCAAAATTCAGTCACAACAGTAAAACTGAGAAAATTAAAGGGTTGGTGAATGCACTAGCAGAGAACAGTGGCAGTGATTCAGATGAACGATTAATTGGTACAATGGAGTTAAACACAGTGACTTCTCCCAGCAGTAGCATAATATGGGTGACACCAGATATCGAAGGCAAACCCCTCAAAATGGAGCTGGACACAGGATCTGCAGTGTCTATAATTTCCACTACTGTCTACAATGAGCACTTTAAGGCTATCAAGCTGAAGAACACAAATGTGTTGCTGAAGACATACTCAGGAGAGAGATTGAGCCCAATGGGGGCGTTGCAGGTCAGAGTGCATTATGGGGGGCAAACACAGCAGTTACAGCTAGCTGTATGTGGTGCCTGGAACTGGCCCCCCATTATTTGGCAGGGAATGGCTTTCAAAAATAAAGCTGAATTGGTGTGACTTGAAAATGCTCCACACATTCCAGTCCAAAGAGAAAGGCACAGACCAAACACTGGAACACTTGCGGAAGAAATACAACACAGTTTTCAGTGATCAGATGGGAACAGTAAAAGGCTTCACAGCAAAACTTGTACTAAGAGATGACGCAACCCCGAAATTCTGCAAAGCCAGATCTGTTCCATACTCCCTGAGACCAAAGGTGGAAGCGGAAATCGATCGCTTGCAGGATACAGGGATCCTGACGAAAGTGGACAGAAGCGAATGGGCCACACCCATAGTTCCTATTGTGAAGAAAGACGGGTCTGTTAGAATGTGTGGGGACTTCAAGGTAACTGTGAATTCAATGTTGCATGTGGACCAATACCCCCTACCACGTCTGGATGACATCTTTGCTGCACTAGCTGGTGGGAAACACTTCAGTAAAATCGATCTGAAACAGGCTTACCTGCAGCTACCGGTTGAAGAGAGTTCCAAACACTACCTGACAATAAACACACACAAAGGTCTATACAGGTATAACCGCCTGGTTTTTGGCATTGCATCAGCCCCAGCCATTTGGCAACGAACTATTGACCAGATTTTGCAAGGAATCCCAGGAACCCAGTGTATCCTGGATGACATGATCATAACAGGACGCACCGACAAAGAGCACCTGGCTAACCTGGAAGAGGTCCTGAAAAGACTGAAAGAGTATGATCTACAGGCAAACTTAAAGAAGTGTGAGTTCTTCAAAGACAAGATTGTCTTCTGTGGACATGAGATTGACTGCAATGGATTGCACAAAACACAGGACAAAATCGAGGCAGTGGTACAGGCACCACGACCACAAAATATCACAGAAGTAAGATCTTTCACGGGACTGATCAATTACTACAGAAGATTCCCCCCAAACCTTTCAGCAGTACTCCAGCCTCTAAATCAGCTCCTGGAAAACAATAGGACATGGCGGTGGACAGAGCAGTGTGAAAATGCATTTCTGGAGGCAAAACGGCTCATAACATCTGAACAGGTCCTGATGCATTACGACCCTGAAATGCCAGTGAAGTTGGCTTGTGATGCGTCCCCTTATGGATTAGGGGCAGTCCTTTCACACACACTGAAAGATGGGTCAGAGAGGCCAGTTGCATTTGCGTCACGAACATTGAATGATGCAGAGAAAAACTACTCACAAATCGACAAAGAAGCACTGGCACTAGTGTGGGGCGTCAAGAAATTCCACGCATACCTATATGGCAAGCGTTTCACACTGGTTACAGATCACCAGCCGTTGCTTTCCATTTTCAGTCCAAAGAAAGGCATTCCGGCAATGACAGCAGCCAGGTTACAGCGATATGCCCTGTTCCTTGCCAGTCATATGTATGACATTGAGTTTAAGCCGTCATCCCTCCACACAAATGCAGATGGATTATCCAGACTGCCGTGTACAAGAGAAAGACAAAGGAGGGTGGATGCAGTGGACATGTTCCATACCGCTCAGCTCGAGGCCCTACCTGTCACAAGCACAGTTATCAAACAGGAGACAAGGAAAGATGTGACCTTGTCAAAAGTGTACACCTACACCATGTCAGGATGGCCAGCTACTGGCAGAAAGGAGCTGACTCCGTATTTCCAGTGGAGAAACGAAATTACAACGTACCAAGGATGTTTGATGTGGGGAATGAGAGTCATGATACCCCAGAAATGCCAACATCTAGTCTTGCAGCAACTACATGAAGGTCATGTTGGAATTGTCAAAATGAAGCTGCTCGCAAGGAGCCACTTCTGGTGGCCAGGTCTGGACCAACAGATAGAAAATATGGCAAAGAACTGTAGTGGATGTTTGGAAACCCTTCACATGCCTGCTCCTGTCCCAGTCCACCCATGGGAATGGCCCGCAGAGCCATGGCAGAGAATTCATGTGGACTACGCTGGTCCTTTTGAAAAGCACATGTTTCTGGTTATAGTTGATGCCCATTCCAAATGGCCAGAGGTGTTTTGCACTGACTCCTCCACCTCAGCTCAGACGATAGAGTGTCTCAGAACAACGTTTGCACGCTTCGGTTTGCCACTGCAGCTGGTAAGTGACAACGCGCAAGCTTTTGTAAGTGACGAGTTTACAAGATTCATGTCAGTAAATGGAATCAAACACTCAACCTCAGCTCCGTACCACCCTGCCACCAATGGGCTGGCAGAATGCTTTGTGCAAACCCTAAAGCAAGGACTCCGTGCAGCAAAACGAGACGAAGGGACTTTGCAAACAAAACTGGCCAAGTTCCTGGCCTCCTACCGAAACACCCCACATGCCACGACAAATGAAAGCCCAGCCGCACTGATGTTCGGGAGGCCTCTCCGCACACAGCTGGACATCATGAAGCCAAACAGGCATAATGAAGTGCTGAACAAACAAGCCAAGATGCTCTCCGGTGGCCGGGAGCGCCATCTCCAAACAGGACAGGAAGTGATGGTGCGAGACTACAGAAGAGGAGGGAAATGGACAAGAGGGACCGTACACACACACAAACGGGACCCAGAACTTACCAGGTTCAAGTGAGCCCAGACATAATGTGGCGGCGTCACATTAACCAAATGCATTCCAGGGAAAACAGCACAACAATCGAGAGAGAACAGGCGCAGAGAGCTCCTGAGAGTGACACACAGGGAACTGTAGAGGACGGTGGGGCAGTAGAGAGACCCCAGGCTGAAAGAAGGGAACGTGTTGATGAAGGTGCTGCTATAGCAGACGCTATAATGGAACAAGCACACACTGAGGATGTTCAGGAGCCTCCAGACAATCTGAGGCGCTATCCAGAACGAAGGCACCGTCCACCAGACAGACTAGACGTATAAACAAACAAACAAAAACTAACTGTTCAAGTTCAAATTAAAAGATGCAAAATAACTACAACAAGTTCTGTGAAATGTTTCAGTTGTGGTTTGGTAAAAGTAACTCTGATTGTATAAGAGAAGGAATGTTATGTTCTGTTAATTACTGATGTCCCCTTTAAGGATGGAGCACCCTTGGTCATGCGTATTATTGTTCTATGTTATTCTGGTACTAACTAGTTTGAGTAAATGTGAAGCTCCAGTTCAATTGCTTGTATTCCGAGTCTTTCTTATTACATAAATAAGTACTAAGTGTTAAGACACTACAGAGACATACCCCAAGCGACTTACAGCTGTAATCGCAGCAAAAGGTGGCGCTACAAAGTATTAACTTAAGGGGGCTGAATAATTTTGCACGCCCAATTTTTCAGTTTTTGATTTGTTAAAAAAGTTTGAAATATCCAATAAATGTCGTTCCACTTCATGATTGTGTCCCACTTGTGGTTGATTCATCACAAAAAAATACAGTTTTATATCTTTATGTTTGAAGCCTGAAATGTGGCAAAAGGTCGCAAAGTTCAAGGGGGCCGAATACTTTCGCAAGGCACTGTATATAAAAAGAATGCTGTTCATTGCTGTTTGTGACTACAGCTCAGCCTTCAACACCATAGCACCCTACAAGCTTATCATTAAGCTTGCGGCCCTGGGTCTGAACCCCGCCCTGAGAAACTGGGTCCTGGACTTCCTGACGGGCCGCCCACCAGGTGGTAAAAGTAGGTAACAATGCCAAGAGTAGGCCTCCCGGGTGGCACAGTGGTTAAGGGCGCTGTACTGCAGCGCCAGCTGTGCCATCAGAGTCCCTGGGTTCGCGCCCAGGCTCTGTCGTAAACCGGCCGCGACCGGGAGGTCCGTGGGGCGACGCACAATTGGCCTAGCGTCGTCCGGGTTAGGGAGGGCTTGGTCGTTAGGGATGTCCTTGTCTCATCGTGCACCAGCGACTCCTGTGGCAGGCCGGGTGCAGTGCGCGCTAACCAAGGTTGCCAGGTGCACATTGGTGCGGCTGGCTTCCGGGTTGGATGCGCACTGTGTTACGAAGCAGTGCGGCTGGTTGGGTTGTGTATTGGAGGACGCATGACCTTCAACCTTCGTCTCCCCCGAGCACGTATGGGAGTTGTAGCGATGAGACAAGATAGTAGCTACTACAACAATTGGATACCACAAAATTGGGGGTAAAAATTCAAAAATTCAACAAAAAAAAACAATGCCAAGAGTGTGCAAAGCTGTCATCATATTTTTATAACCTTCAAGTCAGTTAAGAACAAATTCTTATTGCCGGCCAAACCCAGACGACGCTGGGTCAGTTGTGTGCCGCCCTATGGGACTCCCAATCACGGCCGGATGTGATGCAGCCTGGATGGCAAAGGGTGGCTACTTTGAAGAATCTCAAATATAAAATATATTTTGATTTGTTTAACACTTCTTTGGTTACTACATGATTCCATGTGTTATTTCATAGTGTTAATGTCTTCATTATTATTCCACAATGTAGAAAATAGTAAAAATAAAGAAAAACCCTGGAATGAGTAGGTGTATCCAAACTTTTGACTGGTACTGTACACGTCGTATATATATTTATACTCCGGACTCCGACATTGCACGCGCTCCTGCCATCCATCACGCACACCTGCCTTCCCTCGTCACTCGCATCAGCGTTATTGGACTCACTTATAACCTGTTATTTCCTCCCCTATATTTGTCAGTTCCCTGCTCTGTTCCCCGCTGCTGCATTGATTGTCTTTGTCTTTCTATTTGTTTATGACGCTGTTCCTGTCTCGTCAATGTCAGTTGTTTATTAAATGTTAACTCTCCGTACCTGCTTCGTCTCTCCAGCGTCATTCCGCGTGACAGATACAACACAAAGGAGTTAGTAAGAGCCACACAATGGACATAATCATAAAGCGAAACCATGTAGCTAGTTCGTAAGACTAAGATGTGCACCTTGATTACTGAAGGAGCAGGAAAGGGATTGAAAGGTGCCACCACTGTCACACTCAACTTAGTAGAGCAAATTAATAAGAACATGAAGCAGCTGCTTTCGGGACTTACGTTTTTCAATGGATAACATTAGATGGAAAGTTCAATGTAATAACTCCCTTTCTAGAGAGTTTTTCCTAGCCACCGTGCTTCTACACCTGCATTGCTTGCTGTTTGGGGTTTTAGGCTGGGTTTCTGTACAGCACTTTGAGATATCAGCTGATGTACGAAGGGCTATATAAATCAATTTGATTTGATTTGATTCGATTTGATTTGATTAATAGCCGACCGCACATTCTTACCTTGGAAAGCAGCACCTGCATGTGGTGTGTCTGTGTTGTGTGTCAGTTGTCCTGCGTGTGTTCCTGTTGGTCAGAATTCAGGAATGGGTGGTGGTGGTTGAGATGGTCTCCCTAGCCTCTTGGGTGACGTTTCACAATTCGTGAGCTGATTTCATAAACTATGAGCACGTTTTATATCAATTCATGCACAGGTTTTAGTCATTTGTGAGCATGTTTCATCATTCGTGAGCTCGTTTTATAAATCATGAGCATGTTTATTATCAATTCATGCACGTTTTAGGAATATTGTGAGCTTGTTAAAAAAAGATCTCGCACCGAGTTGTTCAAAAGCCTGTAGTGTGTAATGTTCATGTTCTGAGCTCATGGCTTTGGTTACTTCTGCTGCAATTACAACCCCTGCCACCGGGTGCCATTGTTATACCAAGATTGAGGAACGAGAAATGCTGTATGCAAAACATCACAACTTTGAAGTGGCATACACAACAACCATCCAAACAGTTAAATGACATTGCTCCTCATTATGGAGGTACAGTTTGCTCACAAACAACCCCTTTCAACAGCTAGATGAAAGAGGTATCCCTCTGTATAATTCCATGAATTCCTAAAGACTGTGGGTCAGATTGGCTTAGCTAAGCATTTGCAACTGCTTTGCACCTGTGTTTTCATAATGGAATTAATAAACATTAAAGGTGCACTCTGCAGAAATTACTCCGCCATTTCCTGGTTGCTATAATTCTAATAGTTTGCCTAATTTCAGTTTATGTGAGGTAGGCCGTCATTGTAAATAAGAATTTGTTCTTAACTGACTTGCCTAGTTAAATGAAGGTTAAATAAAATCAATAAAAACTTGTGTTGAGAATCATTGATCCAACTAAACCGCTGTGAAATATATTTTCCAGAACCACAAATGTCGTATTTTCAAGTGTGGTGTACCATTTTCAAGCTGGTGTACAAAACCGAAAGTAAAAGACGCAAAAAACAAACTTAAGAATGAGAGGCATAGGAATAGCGCTTCTTAGACTTGCTTTCAATGAGTGACAGATCTATAACTCACATTTCTGCGTGGATTCGGTCGGTTCGCCCGAAAAGTTACATATTGCAGCTTTAAGGACAGAACAAAAACATAAAATAAAGCTTGAAGTTACAGTTCATTTTCTTACATTTCAGAAAAGTGAACTAAACCTTTAAACTGACACATGTTAAAGGTTTTTTTCCCCATGATGTTACTTAGATTGATGCTTGGGTGCGTCAATAGACTGTTAAGGCTTAAGAGAAAGAATACTACAGTTGCAGAAAGGTTAAGAACGTTTTAGCCTTGTTTTAGGTGTTAAATCCCTTACTGAAAAAACAGGTGCAAAGTGTGACCTGATCTGAGACCTTTTCTTCATGTTTTACACTACATATGTAGTGTATATATATTGTGTATATATATGTATGTATATATATATATATATATATATATATATATATATATATATATATAACTCATGTATATATATATATAGTGTGTACATATACATATATACACGATATATATACACTACATATATGTACACACACTATATATATATATATATATATATATATATATATATATATACACTATATATACACTATAAAATTATGAACTTGGATTAGATAACACAACGTGCCATTGGAACACAGGAGTGATGGTTGCTGATAATGGGCTTCTGTACGCCTATGTAAATATTCCATAAAAAATCTGCCGTTTCCAGCTACAGTAGTCATTTACAAATTTACAACATTAACAATGTCTACACTGTATTTCTGATCAATTTGATGTTATTTTAATGGACAAAAACAAGGACATTTCCAAGTGACCCCAAACACTTGAACAGTAGGGTATATATATATATATGGATATTACTGAGATTCTGACTCTGTTTAAAGTAAGTCACAAGAAAGTGAGTCATTGTAGAGGCTCATGTAGCCAGCCTAGTCGGGCCTCAAAGGGAAATGGATCAGGGGTTTATTCGGAAGTCTTTGCCACAGTGTTTCATTTGGTTTCTCTTTTTTCACGGTTTAAACCGAATGTCCTTCAAAGCCAGACTAAATCAAGATCCTGAGAGTTCAGCCAGACAGCAGTCTACATTTCTGTTCATCCTCCTATCAGTTTCAAAACGCCAGTTAAAGGTACATGTAACGCACTGATAAGGACTGTTTTGAACAACTCTTTCTAGAAAACAGATCAAATAACACTGTTTACTTAAAAAAAAATATTTAAAAAAGATTGAATCTAATGACCGAACAAAGCTTATTTTAGCGGTCAGTAAAATAGGTTGCTGTTATATGAATAGACAGCTTTAATAATGTGTACTCCTGTTTGGACTGTTGTCTAACAAAGCATTCATTAATTTACACAAGAGGGTAAATGAACGCAGCTAAAACAATAATGACCAGGATTTTCATGCAATGTAGCAGGGTTGGGGTTAATTCCATTCCAATTCTCCTAAATCACATATCCTAATCGTATCCATCCTATACACTACATACGTATTTTAAATAGACTACTTTTACCCTAATTACAGACATGGACAAAACTATGATCGTATAATAATGTAATACAATTATAATACACCATATTCAATACAGAACATAATATATAGTTGATGTACATATGTTTAGTCATACCTCCACAGTAACATTCAGCATACTGCATACGCAGATAAATGGGAATTTTATTCTTCATGACGGCAGTTGAAACCAGTGGCGTGCTGTCTTAGCCCACATGCAGTGGAGTCCAAAATGATTGGATCCCTTAATAAAGCTGAGCAAAAAAGACTGTATAAAATATAACATGTCATATGACCGGTTCCATTCTAAGTGCCAAAGGCATTTAGCAAACTATGATCAGGTGACATGAAAATAGAAGTGCATGGCCACAAAATACCTCATCTCGACTGTAAAATATGGTGGTGGATCTTTGATGTTATGGGGCTACTTTGATTCCACTGGTCCTGGGGGGCTTTGTTAAGAAGGTCAATGGCGTCATGAACTTTACCAATTACCAGGACATTTGAGCCAAAGACCTGTTTGCCTCTGCCAGGAGGCTAAAACTTGGACGCAAGTGGATCTTCCAGCAAGATAATAACCTCAAGAACACATCAAAGTCCACAAAGAAATGGTTAACTGACCAAAAAAATCAACATTTTGCCTATGGCCAACTCAGTTTCTGGACTTGAACCCCATTGGAAACCTGTGGTTTAAATTGAAGAGGGCAGTCCATAAACGCAGACCAAGGAAATATTCTGGAAAGGTTCTGTTTAGAGGAGTGGTCAAAGATCCCTTCCAATGTGTTCTCCAATCTCATAAAACATTTCAGAAAAAGGCTCAGTGTCATTATTCTTGCAAGGGGTGGGTGCTGGACTATTGAAAAATGGGGATCCATATTCTTTTTGAGATTTAAAAAAAATGACTTGTTAAACAAAATCTCTTTCTCTGAGCAATTGTATTAGCATAAAATAATATGATTTTCTTTCTTTAAAATGTAGCATACAATACAGCTCAGTATTTGTATAATTTATTTGATTTTATCTTTTTTGATCATCTATATCAAGGGATCCAATTACTTTCGACCTGACTGTATGTCTTAGCCCACGTACTGTGTGACTTATAGAGCTCATGAATGCCTATTGTAAGCAAACTGACTTCTCCTATTCAACCTACAATACCTTGTTGTCCTTCAACCTACCTTGTTGTCTAGGTATTCAACAATAAACACTCCTTTTTCCGTGTCGACGTCCTTTGTCCTCCAACAGTGGCAGAATGTCTCACAAACCTAGTCAGATTACAGCCAGTAACTTCCCAGTGGGCGAAAATGGATAAAACGTCATTTCAACCAGTTTGGCTCAGTGTTTTTTCCTCCATGGGTCTCGTCAGAGCTCCGAGGTGCTGGTGGTGGCTCTCTTCTGGCTCATGGACCTCCTGAAGGTGAAGGTCTGCTTGGAGCTCCTCACCTCCGTGGTGATGAAGTAGTAACACAGAGCGTCTAGACAGCACGTGATGTTGGCCAGACTCATGGTCACCTGAATGTACAAGCTGATCCTTGTTTTGGCCAAGCAGTCCTCGATCAGGCGTTGATGCACCTGGGAGGACAAAGAGGATTAGATAGAGGTTATGCCTGTCAGGTCAGGTCACACGGCCAGGAAAAACTCTGAGCAATAACAGACCAGAGCGAAAGGATGAAGATGCCCCCAGATAATCACAGTACCAGTCAAAAGTTTGGACACACCTACTCATTCAAGGGGTTTTCTTTATTTTTACTGTTTTCTACATTGCAGAATAATAGTGAAGACATCAAAACTGTGAAATAACTCATATGGAATCATGCAGTTACCAAAAAAGTGTTAAACAATTTTTTGTTGTTGTTGAGATTCTTCAAAGTAGTCACCCTTTGCCTTGATTACAGCTTTGCATACTCTTGGCATTCTCTCAACCAGCTTCACCTGGAATGCTTTTCCAACCGTCTTGAAGGAGTTCCCACATATGCTGAGCACTTGTTGGCTGCTTTTCCTTTACTCTGCGGTCCAACTCATCCCAAACCATCTTAATTGGGTTGAGGTCAGGTGATTGTGGAGGCCAGGTCATCTGATGCAACACTCCACTCTCCTTGGTAAAATATCCCTTACACAGTCTGGAGTGTGTTTTGGGTCATTCAACAGGAGTTGAAAAACAAATGATAGTCCCACTAAGTGCAAACCAGATTGCTGCAGAATGCTGTGGTAGCCATGCTGGTAAAGTGTGCCTTGAATTCTAAATAAATCACTGACAGTGTCACCAGCAAAGCACCCACATACCATCACACCTCCTCCTCCATGCTTCACGGTGGGAACCAACATGCGGAGATCATCCGTTCACCTACTCTCCGTCTCATCAGACCAAAGGACAGATTTCCACCGTTGCTCGTGTTTCTTGTCCCAAGCAAGTCTTTTCTTCTAATTGGGGTCTCTTTGCAGCAATTTGACCATGAAGGCCTGATTCACACAGTCTCCTCTGAACAGTTGATGTTCAGATGTGTCTATTACTTGAACTCTGTGAAGCATTTATTTGGGCTGCAATCTGAGGTGCAGTTAACTCTATTGAACTTATCCTCTGCAGCAGAGGTAACTCCAGGTCTTCCTTTCCTGTGACGGACCTCATGAGAGCCAGTTTCATCATAGCGCTTGATGGTTATTGCGACTGCACTTGAAGAAACTTTCAAAGTTCTGGAAATGTTCCGTATTGACTGACCTTCATGTCTTAAAGTAATGATGGATTGTAATTTCTTTGTACTTATTTGAGCTGTCCTTGCCATAATATGGACTTGGTCTTTTACTAAATAGGGCTATGTTCTGTATACCACCCCTACCTTTTCACAACACAACTGATTGGCTCAAAAGCATTAACAAGGAAATCAATTCCACAAATTAACTTTTAACAAGGCACACCTGTCAATTGAAATGTCTTCCAGGTGACTACCTCATGAAGCTGGTTGAGAGAATGCCAAGAGTGTACAAAGCTGTCATCAAGACAAAGTGTGGCTACTTCGAAGAATCTCAAATATAAATAGATGTTGATTTGTTTAACACTTTCTTGGTTACTACATGATTCCATATGAGTTATTTCATAGTTTTGATGTCTTCACTATTATTCTACAATGAGGAAAATAGTACAAATCAAGAAAAACCCTGGAATGAGTAGGTGGGTCCAAACTTTTGACTGGTACTGTATGTGCACAAAAGATAACCCTAAGAAAGTATTTATGGCATTTCTAGCTAGCCTTATTATTAACTCACCAGGAACTGCAGCAGGATGCCCAGGTGGCTGGGTGTGAATGGGACCAGGAAGGCGCAAAGACTACTGTAGATGATCTTCACGCAGCTTCTGCTTTTAGGGCTCTCCTGGCCCGACTGCCTCAGTGTCCGGATGCTTTGGGCTGAACACACCACCAGCACCAGGGCCGGCCCCACGAACCCGAAGCTCAACAGGCAGCCGATCACCTTTGGATGCCAGCCCTCCTTTGAGAACGTGTGGAAGCAGTGGAAGGATCCTGTTTCCTCCTTGCGGAACCCATAGATGGGGGAGATGCTCCCCAGCACCACCACCCAGACCAGGATGCAGGTCCACAGAGCAGCCCGGGGGGAACGGAGCTGCTTGGCGCGGAATGGGTGGCATATGGCCACCCAGCGGTCCACAGCAATGCAGGCGATGGTATAGATGCTGCCGTACATCCCCACGAAGTAAAGGCTCTCCAGGAGGGAGCAGAGGAAGCGGTGGTGGGCCGCCCATTGGTGGTTGGTGGCGTGCATCTTGAAGGGGAGCAGGAGGAGGAGAAGGAGGTCCATGAGGGCTAGGTTGGTCATGTAGATGGTGGACTCGCTCCACTTGCGGAGGAAGATGCAGAAGACAACCAGGGCGAGGACGTTGAGGATAAGGCCAAACACGAAGATGGGCACGTAGATGACGAGCTCCAGTGATGTCATCAGGTGGTCCACCTCGTCGAAGGAGCAGTTGGTTTCCATGGCGTCGCTGAGGGGTCAAAGGGAGAAACTGGTTGGTGCTTTATTTAGTTAATGAAGGCATACTGCAATGTATTATTGTTATGTGATTGCTTTTGAATAAAGTACCCTGTATGTAAAGTGTTTATGCAAAATGTATGTGGAAAATGTAGCGGAAAAGCTGTAAAAAACAAACAAGATATGTTTCCTCCGAAGCAGTGGGGTGGTGGATGGGTTAATAAAGCATAAAGAAATATACAAAATAAAAAAATCTTAAAGGAAAGACTTCTAAAAGGAATTATGGTATTTTGATTGTGGATTAATAATACATAAAGGTAATAGCCGTACTATCTTAGAATTGTTTAGCTTTTTTCCTCCCAATTATCTTTCCACTACCGTGATATTTAGCAAGCTTGTACCTATATACCCCAGATACCATTTGAAAGGCAAGTGCATCACCCACACGCTCGCACACATACACACACGCGTCATTATGCAAAACCACATTCCCTTACTTGTGCGAGCACAGTATCTGTACCCTTCTCACGTACAGAAGCAGTGCCTGCCTGATTTAATGTGAGAATCCTTAACCTCTTCACTACCCGTCTGCTCGCCAAACAGCCAGAGTATTCCAAACAAAAATGCTATTTTGGCTGGCTCTCTCTTGTAAAGAGCTCTCAATTAATGTAAACAGGTAAAAGGAAGGTTTGAAAAATGTGAACCCAATTCAGACTGTTCAATTTGAACGGGTTATGCTTTAAAGGAGTAAAAGATGACTTCTGGTTTTGTTTATTACATTGTTATAGATAAAGTAATGAAATCAAAAATGTTGTGCCAATTCTGTTGTAATGATGAAATAGAATACAGTACAAGTGAAACCTTACCTTATAGATGCCATTCTGCTGGTGCGTCTGTCTATCAGTCTGTCTATCTGTCTGTCCGTTCCAGACACAGTAGTTTCACAGTTCTGTTTTTTTCTTCTTCCCATGACCACTTCCTATATGTGACATAGCCTCAGTTGTCTACAGTAGCTGGATAGGGGTTCTATGCAGCAGAACATTGGGTGAAGTCTGTTACATCCTTAAGACAAAGAGATAGCAGACCACAACAAACAATGTAAACAATCACTTGAGAACATAGTATCATCCTGCTATCACATATATGAAAATATATTAACGCTGATTTTTTAAATGTGCTTATTTCTTATAGAAATGTTCAAACGAAGTCAGTCTGTCTGCGGTAGTGTAGCCACACAAGGCTCCCGAGTGGCACAGCAGTCTAAGACACTGCATCTCAGTGCTTGAGGCGTCACTACAGACACCCTGGTTTTTCATCCAGGCTGTATCACAACCGGCAGTGATTGGGAGTCCCATATGGCGCCGCACAATTGGCCCAGCGCCGTCCAGGGTTGGCCGGTGTAGGCGGTCATTGTAAATAAGAATTTGTTCTTAACGGACTTGACTAGGTTAAATAAAGGTACAAAAAATTGGGTAAGACAGCCACATTCCTTTTGAACAAAAGGTGAAAACTTTTAACGTGAAAAATGAAGATGACTTAGAAACTGAAGTGCTTTTTACAGTGTCTCTAATGTTGAATTCAAACGGATAGTTCATTGTCGTGGAAGAACTCTTGGTCACACCATACTTTAAGTGGTTTCTTAAGAAGGTTATGTTGAAATGAAGTCCGAGACACTTTGATGACACAACAGACATGAAAGGGCTCATGATTGCGTGACAGCAGTCTGTTCTTATGTACAGTAATTGAGGATTTCCTGGTTTCGACTGGAGGCATAGAAACCATGCTGAATCAAGGTTGTCATCTCTCTCATCAAAGGGATTGAAGATATAATTATCATTTTATATCTTATACAAAGCTATTACTCAAATTTTTACTGATAATACTGTAGACCATACTCATTCATGAAAAGATCATTGATGGTCAAAAATGAACTATTTCATCAACATTATTCTCCAATCATGTTGAATTTTTCTGGACAGCATTCTACTATCAATCAAATGTGTTCATGAAGACCTTTTTTTACATTAGCCGATGTCAAATAGTGCTATACAGAAACCCAGCCTAAAACCCCAAACAGTGAGCCATGCAGATGTAGAAGCTACAGTGATATGAGCTATATAGAACATACTGCACCATATAAACTTTTTTATGACAACTTTGAGGAAGCACCCGATTATGATCAAGATAACTTCAATGTTTTACGGGGAAATACATTTGTTTTTACTCCCCCTAGTGGAATGTTGTATTTATTATGGATCCAGCAAAATTAAGTTTATACAATTTTAAAAACAGAATACATTCTCAGATTTCACAACACACTGTGCGCCCTCAGGCCCCTACTCCACCACTACCACATATCTGCAGTACTAAATCTGTGTGTGCGTGTGTATAGTGCGTATGCTATCGTGTGTGTGTGTGTGTGTCGGTACCTATGTTTGTGTTGCTTCACAGTCATGTTTATTTTTTATCCGTTATTTAAATGTAATTTTACTGCTTGCATCAAATACTTGATGTGGAATAGAGTTCCATGTAGTCATGGCTCTATGTAGTACTGTGCGCCTCCCATAGTCAGTTCTGGACTTGGGGACTGTGAAGAGACCTTTGGTGGCATATCTTGTGGGGTATGGATGGGTGTCGAAACTGTGTGGCAGGAATTCAAACAGACCGCTCGGTACATTCAACATGTCAATACTGCTCATACATACAAGCAGTGACAAAGTCAATCTCTCCTGTTCCACTGCTCAACTATACCACCGATTGACTGTGAATGATAATCCATTACTATTTCCCTTTTGAGGAGTAACTGGTGTGCCATTCTAACCTTTGACCCTTGTCGGTGTCCTGATCATATACAATTGATTATATTCCCATGTTCCTGATGACTTGGGTCTTTTCCAAACCAGAACCCATAGAGCCAGTTCTAATCTGGAACCATGATGGAAGTTTTACACATTTTATTGTGCTCCCATGACTCATTTGTTCCAGTTTCACTAAGCGTCAAACGTGCTGCTGACTAGCACATCCAGAACCTGTGAGTGAGTGACTTCCACTCGTCAGTGGGTATTTGTGTCAGTCCAACACAATAACTTATGACAACACCTGTTTGTATTGTGATTGGATGAATGAAGCCCTTTATTCTGCCTTACAGATAAACTTGGTGCACCAATAAATTACCCATATACATTTGAAATAAATGACAAGACTAATATTTGGTTGTAGGAAGTGATTTATACAATATAACACATAGTTCAAACAGGTGATATTACCTTAAAGAATATTTGTTTTACATAAGCATTAGTTAGTTGATTGGTAAAACGCAAGAGTAAAACAGAGAAAATCTAAATATTATACAACGCTTCCCATCAATGCCCCCCAAAAACACAAACACAACAGTCATTCTGCCGTTTAATAGGCAAGGTTAATATTTGCTTTGCAGGTAAAAAAAATACAAAAAAATACAAAAATTACCCTGTTTATGTTTATTTATTGACGACGCCAGCATTTTCATATTAAAATATTATAGTTCTGGGTCACTATCAATGTGTTTGTTCCAATGGAAAATGGCAAACGTTTCTTAAATTAAAAAAATACTATTTGCCAGTGAAAGGTAGCACATTGTGTGCATTGTGAAAATATTCTCTCATGAGATAAGATCATTCAAAATAACATTTGATCATACAAGTGAATTCTGTGTTGTACATTTGGTAAATCATTTCATTTTTCATTCTACTGTCAATAACACTTCACTTTTAACCAAATGGAGTAGGCACTCAGCAACGTAATAAACATGGTGGATTCATCTTCACAATGACACACTCATCACACCCGTTCATACACAAAGACAGACAGGATACAGCAACACACAACAGAACCGTCAGAAAAAAAAATCACTTCTACAAAGATCAGCAAGAACAAATCAAAGCTGGACAAAACATTTCAGCACACAGATCATTACAAGTAAAGTAAAAGGGATTTTATTAAAGCTATGACTTCACACTGGAAGAACCTGCCAGTCTCTAATGTCCTCTTAGGGGCAAATCCTAACTCCCACTTAAGCCTCCAATTGACAACGTGATAGTGGACATGGGGGCCAACAAGAACAGCATGATTATAGTAGCTAGAGTCTGAAGGTATTTCATTGTCAGTTGCTCTTCAAGGCCAAAAGGGACCTGCCACATACCATTATAGCATCCAGGGTTGTAGAGGGTTTCACTTTCACAATATGTGTGTATAAGGGAAACAGAGGGAATGGGAGAACATTTAGAGAATGGGGAAAAACAATAAAGATAGATGAATGGAAGTGACAAAGAAGTGAAAGAGAGAGATTGAAAGAAAGAGGAGGAAGTGGCTCTAGGAAGCAGTGAACTTCCTGAGTGTAATGACAATGAGGGCGAGGAGGACTGAAGCCCCCAGGACGACTGCGATGACGATGGCTGTGATGGCACCTGGGCCCAGAACACCTGGATACAGGGGCACACAGAGAACACACAACGAGCAAAGGTCAGAGGTTAGGCCACCAACCTGACACTCGAGTATAAAGCAGGATTGTCAAGTCAAGGTCGAATTTGATTTAAAATGCATCATCACAGTCTCGATATACTTTACAAATGGTGTGGTTTATTACCAATTCAGGGGTTGTGGTGTGGATTTACAGACACAAATAACCCCTCCAGCGAGCTTTGGCCAATGGCTCTTCACATGCAAATGTTTACAGAATATACTATTTTCTAAATCCTCTGGGTATAACCCAAATTCTTTATATTAATAACATTTCAATATTATTTTACTGGTGATGGGAAATGTCTCACTTTCCTCCTCGTCCACGGCCTGTGAGTGGGTGGTGTCCTCGTATTCGAAGGTCAACACACTCTCTGTCATATCCTGGAAGGGGTCTTTGGTGGTGACTTCATACGCCCCCTCTCCGGACAGCGTGTCCTGGTTGTCCCCTTGTAAAGTGGGTGTGGGGTCTGCCACAGTCTCTGTGAACAACAGCAGTGCAACAGTGTGTGTGTGTGTTTCCAATTTGGGCTTGTTCAAATAGTTAAAGAGTCTATAACTGTTTAAATGTAGCATCGTGTACATATTTGTAGTGCAAATGTGTGGAAAACATGAGTCCATTGGAAAACAGACATTCTGACCTCAATGGGACTAACTGGTTAAACAAAAAACATGAGGATAACTCAACGAGCTCAGTCATACACGCACTTTCAGTTTCAGCTACATTTAGTTATATAAAAAAAACAAACCCGAGGTAAAAGTGTGAACTGAAAATATGACAAATGTTACATTACACGTAATAGTTTGTCTAAGGAGTAGCTTTGCTGGTTTGGCGGCTGCTAATGTGAGGGACAGAGCTGTGAATGTCAGCTAGAGTACTGACAGAGCTACATGTTAGCCAGAGTCTGACGCTGCAGTGGAAAGAGGGCTAAGCTAGCGGTTCATTCCACGAAACGGTGCCTACTTTTTTTGCGTCTGATATTTTCAATAGAAATTGTGCATCAATAAATTCATGATATTAAATGACGTGCCCTTCTTTATATACAAGGGAAAACTCAACACATCTGCATTTGGACAAGTCCCTCTTCAACCCTGTCACTTGGAGGAAGATTTTGATCCACTTCATCCCAAAATGTCACCATCATTGTAAAGCTCTAGTTATTTTGTTGCTTTGACAAGAGTCATTTCGGGAAGATAGAACCAGCTCATCTGAAGTCAACCATTTCCTGGTGTTTTGTGGTGGAAAACCTAGCGGTTCAAGAATAACAAGTCAACCCTGTTACCCATAGATAGACAGGCTGGAAAAATGTTAACAATGTCATTTGGTTTGTGAAGCTTGCATTCATTTGCCACTCCCAGTTGCACACAAGCTTCCATTCCCACTGTCACAGGGGGAATTAAAATAGTCAACCCTGTTACTTTATTTGCCACTTACTACAGTAATTGTATTATTTAACCTCTTGAAAAGGGAAAACACTTCTTATGACGCTGAACATGTGCTCCATGACAGAATATTAAAATGAGGTGAAATTAAGTTGTTTTTTACCCAAGTTACACTTCTCAAAAGGCACAGAATTTGTGGAAGAACTAATAGCTTTTCTGTGCTGCTCTGCTAGCAGCCTAAGACCCAGAAAGGAAGGCTTTGTAGAGGATCAGCACCATTTGTACACAGTTCAGGTAGCCTCCACTGTGTGCTCGCTCAACTCCTCCGCACACCTCGCTCTTCTCTCCACCCTGCATCTCCCCTCTCTCCTGTGTCTCTCACTCCTCTCACCTACATTCCACAGGTCCTAGCATTGAGGTGGTATGCGACTTTTCACACCTTCATAGTACCCATGGAATCCAGATCTCTTAAAAAAAAGCTGTCTCTCGATGTTCGCCAGTAGAAGGCAAGGCTCAAGAGTACTAAGAGTGGATTCTGGATACGGCCAATTAAATTGACTAAAATGCAACATAATTCTCTCCAATGATTTGAGAAACACTGTGTCCTCGATGGCTGGTGTTAAAGGGGAATGGAAAGACTAGGATTTAGAACGCCAGCTAACTAACTGTAAACCACCGTTCCCCTTCAAGCGCACAGCTGAGCGACCTTGCTTTTTTGAATCTATGGAACGGGGAAAATTCGATCCCAATCACCTAAGAAAAACAAACCGTCCACACACACGCATGTATGATGCATACACAAGCCCACCCATTCACTCACTGACTCAACCGACCCAAGCTCACGCTTCACATACCAACAAAACCATAAACATATTTACACCTAGGCTATTTACAACAGACATATTTACCTTCCAGCTATGAAGACACCCACTCTAAACTTCATAACCTTACTTAACACTGCAAATCTCACAACCAAACATTCCCACTCACCATAGCTAATAAGTTTTATCCTGAAAATACACAAACATCACCTCAAAAGATTGAATGTCCTTATGCGGGAGACAATTCCAACGATAAATACAGAATCATGTCCAACAACCTATGTCCATTGCGGCCCATCCTTACGACTTAGAATTCCAACACCACACACAAACTGGTGATAGATAACCCTGTTGGTGATGGCCTGTGTACGCCGGTCTGTACACAGACAATCTTTTGAACTGATACATTTGGCTGTGTATTTTCAAGATGATCAGATTTTAATAAAAAAAAAAAAAAAAAGGTATTAGCTATGGTGAGTGGGAATGCTTGGTTAGGAGATGTTCAGAGTTCAGTGATGGCCTGTGTACAACAGCCTTTACCCAGGCGGGGTATAGGCCGGGCAAGCGGGTGGGGTAAGTATTTCTGCTGCGTGTGTTGACTCGTGTTAGCATGTGGCTTCCTGTGCAGGGGCTGACTGCAGGTACAGAGCCCTGGGCCTCTGGCCAGCCCTGCCATCAATGAGGCCTTCAGCCCATGGCACAAAAGGCAACTTGTGCGTTCAGGGAGGGCGGCTGCAGTCGAGACAGGCTCCAACCGGTAACGGCCAGCCAGCCCCAAACCTACAGTAGCCCCAGCCCCTAGAATGGCCGGGCACTGGACGTCAAACAAGAACGTTTATCAAATAGTGTGTGTGTGTGTAAAAAGGCTGTGCCTCCTTGCACAGCTTTGTTTAATGAAGACGGGGAGAAAAAAAGCTCTGTGATGTTTTTTTTCCGTTGGTGTTTGTTTGCCTCGTCAAGGAGGGCAGGAGAAATTTGCTTCTCCGTAATTTCCAGTAATGGCTCCCAGACTTGACCGCAGCGCTACCGTTGACCAGCTGAATCCTCTGTCTTTCATCTCCCACAGATCAACACTGAGCTGTATCTATTCTCATGACGCAGTTTCCAAAGGTGTTCTCACTACCAGTTTCAGGTAATACCAGTCTCCCAAACCCTGCTACCTGGGTCTACACACAACCAATCTGTGACAAGACACTAACATGGGTATCACATCTAGTATGAGTAAGCCCATAGGCTCTCTGTCACTCACTTACAATATGTGAACATTTAAGCAGGTAAGCTAGGGCATCCCTCCATGTCTCATTCGCCCAGAGGAACAGGTCCAAACTCCACTAACCTACACAGCTAACCTGCCTCACTGAAAACCCATGATGATGGAACGTGCCATCTCAGTCTTATGTGCCTCTTGTCCCTGTTAGCTACTGTAGTGTGACCTAGACATGTCAACGAACCACAGACATTAGGAAAAGGCTGATCTCAGACACTAAAAACAAACGTTGGTGGCTTTGACCTCTCCAGTCCAGTCAGGATTTCACACGGCCCGGAGAGATGACAGAGCTTGCAAACGGGCGTATGTGAACGCCACACTGCCCGGGCACCTGGTCCTGCGGCTGTGCCCACCTCCAAAAGGGGCATTGCCTGTGCCCGTGTCTTCGCCTCACCTCACCTCTTTGACTGCCTCCCAGGTGGGGTTTACTCCACCTTCCTCCAAACACCTTCTGACAAACCACAGGGCGATAGCTGCAAATATCCTGTTTGTGAGGTTCAGAATTTATAGTAGACATCTCCTCACCACCTGTAGGCTGGTAAAAGCCACAAGTTGGCCAGGAAGGTTTACTACGGCTGAGTCCCATTACTGTAAAACAGCTTCCTTTTCTGGTGTACTTTACTTCAGTGATCACTGGACTATTGGACTATATAAATACATTATAGTCTAAATATTGGAGTACAAATTGTGCCTTCCTGTATTATGCTGCCTTCCTGTACTATACTTCTGCTAAAAAAATAATATTATATTCTACTGAGCCATTTACCTTGTGTTCGTATTGTTGAGAAGGAACATGACACTACGCATGTAATTGGACAATGTATACCATGTGTATCCTGTACAGTTGAAGTCGGAAGTTTACATACACCTTAGCCAAATACATTTAAACTCAGTTTCACAATTCCTGACATTTAATCCTAGTAAAAATTCCCTGTCAGTTAGGCTCACCACTTTATTTTAAGAATGTAATGTCAGAATAATAGTAGAGAGAATGATTTATTTCAGCTTTTCATCACATTCCCAGTGGGTCAGAAGTTTACATGCTACCAAATACTAATTGAGTGTATTGGCCATAATTGTTTAACATGGGAGAAACAATACGGGTAGCCTTCCACAAAGTTCCCACAATAAGTTGGGTGAATTTTGGCCCATTCGTCCTGACAGAGATGGTGTAACTGGGTCAGTTTTGTAGGCCTCCTTGCTCGCATACGCTTTTTCAGTTCTGCCCACAAATGTTCTATAGGATTGAGGTCAGAGCTTTGTGATGGCC
Organism: Oncorhynchus mykiss; assembly: GCF_057628025.1. Taxonomy (NCBI): domain Eukaryota; kingdom Metazoa; phylum Chordata; class Actinopteri; order Salmoniformes; family Salmonidae; genus Oncorhynchus; species Oncorhynchus mykiss. The sequence continues at coordinate 59,531,850 of NC_143029.1, forward strand.
ACTCCAATACCTTTACTTTGTTGTCCTTAAGCCAATTTGCCACAACTTTGGAAGTATGCTTGGGGCCATTGTCCATTTGGAAGACCCATTTGTGACCAAGCTTTAACATCCTGACTGATGTCTTGAGGTGTTGCTTCAATATATCCACAATTTTCTTCCTCAAGATGCCATCTATTTTGTGAAGTGCACCAGTCGCTCCTGCAGCAAAGCACCCCCACAACATGATGTTGCCACCCCTGTGCTTCACGGTTGGGATGGTGTTCTTCGGCTTGCAAGCCTCCCCCTGTTTCCTCCAAACATAACGATGGTCATTATGGCCAAACAGTTCTATTTTTGTTTAATCAGACCAGAGGACATTTCTCCAAAAAGTACAATCTTTGTCCCCATGTGCAGTTGCAAACTGCAGTCTGACTTTTTTTTAAAAGTGGTGGTTTTGGAGCAGTGCCTTCTTTCTTGCTCAGCGGCCTTTCAGGTTATGTCGCTATAGGACTTGTTTTACTGTGGATATAGATACCTATGTATCCGTTTCCTCCAGCATCTTCACAACGTCCTTTGCTGTTGTTCTGGGATTGATTTGCACTTTTCGCACCAAAGCACGTTCATCTCTAGGAGACAGAACACGTCACCTTCCTGAGTGGTGTGACGGCGGCATGGTCCCATGGTGTTTATACATGCATATGAACATGGTACCTTCAGGCATTTGGAAATTGCTCCCAAGGATGAACCAGACTTGTGGAGGTCTACAATTGTTTTTCTTGGTGTCTTTGCTAGTTTCTTTTGATTTTCCCATGATGTCAAGCAAAGAGGCACTGAGTTTGAAGGTAGGCCTTGAAATACAGCCACAGGTACACCTCCATTTGACTCAAATAATGTAAATTAGCCTATCAGAAGCTTCTAAAGCCATGACATCATTTTATGGAATATTGCAAACTGTTTCAAGGCAAAGTCAACTTGATGTATGTAAACTTCTGACCCACTGGAATTGTGATACAGTGAATTATAAGTGAAATAATCTGTCTGTAAACAATTATTGGAAAAATTACAAAGTAGATGTCCTAACCGACTTACCAAAACTATAGTTTGTTAACAAGAAATTTGTGGAGTAGTTGAAAAACGAGTTTTAAAATGACTCCAACCTCAGTGTACGTAAACTTCCGACTTCAACTGTACATACGACTAATACAACTTGAAACCCGGATGAGGTCTCTGGGAGGTTAGTACAGAGGCAGTGTACTATGGCTGCGTCCAAATAATTCTAAACAGCTTTCTGTCCTTATCTACATCCCTTCCGTGATCACTAAGAGATGAGGGCTTGGGTCTCGAAGGGGAGAACTTTTGTTTGGGTCCAAATACTGTTAAACTGTTTCTTTCCTCGTCTTCTTTTCTTCGTGACCCCTAAGAGAAGAACGACCTGGATAGGTCATGAGTCAGAGCAGTTATAAAATGAGAAAAGGAAGATTTTGGTGGAAACGGTTTAGTAAGCAGCTTGTGTTCCGGCCATGACAGAAGTCATGTGGGTGCAAAACGACATCATTCACATACATCACTCATGGGTTAACTTTGAGATTTGCTGGTCTTGTCAAATACAGATTGTGGTGGTGCTGATACTGAATCTTATGCTTGTGAGACCATAGACACATCATTGGTACAGGAAATAGAAAATTATCAAAAGAAAAAAATCTTAAAATGGAAGTGCAGTTTAAAAAAAGAGAATGCACAAGGTTCCAAGTTGAAATGCTAAACTGAACATAATGATCATGTAAACGTAGATGAAAGAAACGGTGAGCTCAGTAACACCTCAACACTACAAAACGTCTCTTTATCAAGCCATCCAGCTCATCCTACGATGATACAGGTGTGTAACAAATCATTCTAGCGATAAACAACGCCATCCTAGCTCGACATTCTCCGGCATGACATTGATGTCAAAAGCTCAGCCTGGTCACAAAAACAGGGCGGCAGGGTAGCCTGGCGGTTAGAGCGTTGGGACTAGTAACCGAAAGGTTGCAAGATCGAATCCCCGAGCGGACAAGGTACAAATCTGTCGTTCTGCCCCTGTTCCCAGGCCGTCATTGAAAATAAGAATTTGTTCTTAACTGACTTGCCTAGTTAAATAAAAGGTTAAATAATAATAACATTGTCCCAGGGCAACAGTGTTGTACAGGTCACCGTTTCGAGGAAGACTTCATCAAACCAACCAGCTCAACCTAAAAATCCTTTAGGTGTGTAACTATCATTCTAACGATAGACTCTCCGACAAGACATTGACGTCTCAAGCACACTGCTGTCAATGTTCCACTCACTGCTTACTGACAGTTCATTGTTTGGAAGAAGAAGTGGCATGTTTCTGGTGGCTTTAACCCTTGCCCTGACCCTTAGGGCCTTAAGAAAGCAGGGCCCTCACAATCCCTGGCTTTGTGGAATCCCCTTCATTCCCATGCCTCGCCTTAGGTTTATCACCTAGGTGTGAGAGTAGGAGAACGAGCGCAAATTGAAGGGAGAAAGAGAGAGAAGTTAACAGAGAGGAAGAGGTAAACCGAGAGTGACCTAGAAAGAAAGGGGAGGGATAAAGAGTTAAGAGACCGAGAAATGGAGGGAGAGAAAAAGAGAAATGGAGAAAGCAAAGGGGGGAGAAAGATTGAAAGAGAAACAGGGGGAAATAGAAAGAGAAAAACTAAACGAGAGAGACTTCCTGCTGATCAACATACAGAATCAGCAGATTGGCTGGAAGACCACACGCACAGAGGGTTCTTGTAAAAATACAACTCTTACACTGTTAAGAGGGACATCAAATAAATTCCAAGTACTTGCTGTCATTTTTATCCAAGTCATCAGTGCAAGTAATTCAAATGTCAGCGGTGAGCTTTACTTTGATAAGCTCCTCTCACATTTAACAATTCTCTAGAAAAAAAATGACAAAACCTTAAAGAAGCACATAGAAAAGGTTGACGACACCTGGCAGAGCGAAACCACATCCAGATTGAGCCAATATTGCGTTTCAGAAGGGTTCTAAACATGAGTTATTAGATGAAAGCAAGTGAGTCACCGTGTTTGTCAAAGACTAGCTTTCAGTCTTCTAAATGTCCCTTTTCTCGAACAACTGCATCATTTAAAGTGCAAGGCCTCTCGCAACAGGGCCTCTAGGTCAATAGTGGGGGAAAATGACACGTACACACACACACTCACCTTGAGCACAGCTAAATATGACCATACTTACCCAATGCCCACTCAAATGAGAAACATTCAGAAAAAAACTCTAGAATATTCTGATTCTTTGTCCACTGAAATAAAGTAGAACGTTGATTTGAATAAAATTTTAATGTCCCTGAAATTGCACATAATATTGTTGATGTGCTTGTGGGAGCAAAAGAAAAAGCAAGGAGTATATTTTTGCCTTTCAACTTTCCAACAAATTACCTTCAACAACCCCTGCATTTCTGGTGGCAAATCTTGAGTCTGTTTTTCACAAGCACACCCACTTATTTCTAATCCACATCTCTACAGATGACTAAACAACCAAACCAGTGTTCTACCCTTGTCCTCTTGCGGTGAAGTCTAAAGGCAATGTCTAAACACACTCATAACATTGTAATAAATACATTTACTGTAGCGGGAACTGTTTTTTGATGCATTCAGACTTGGGATATTCAAAACGTAAAGACCAAATAGACGTATGTATCATATTTTACACTCCTTCCCATGACTAATACAAGGAAAACCAGGAGAGACACTGTCCGGCAGGGAGCTTACCTGAGTGGAGGGTGGCTACCCAGAGGCCGAGGAGGGCCATGAGGACAAGTCTGGAAACGCTGCTGCAGTTGGCCATGTTTCCTGTCTCTGTGAGGAGGATGACTGGACTGGGAGTCTCCAGAGCTCCTGAAGCATGGGCTAGTGAGGGCTGGAGCGAAGGAAAAAGGGGAAGAGAGGTGAAAGAGGGGGAGGAGGGACTGTGTATGAAGACAGAAGTGTCTGGACAGTGCAGACTTTGTCAACACCTCTGAGGAGGGTACACCCACTTCATACTCCTCAGAAAAACAAGGAAATACACCCTAGATGCTGATTAAAAGGTTAGTTAAACCGTTTCCACCTGAACAGTTAGGGTCAGGACTGGGGCAGGGTACGCGGATCCTAGATCTACCACCGGGAAACTTCTACTTGGAGAAGAAGACTCACCATCCCAACACCTTCCCAGGCCTCTCAGTCCATCGTCCCATGCTTTCCAGTTGGTCGATCATCGATACAGACTCAGGTATTTTTTCACAAAAGTTCGTATTGGGGTAGTATTATCTGTGGTACTGGTAAGAGGTTATGGGGGGTCAGGTTGCCAGTTGGAGATAGCTATAGGTTGTGAGAAGATATGAGCTTTGCTTCACCAGAGGTGGGTTAGAGTAGTATTGGAACTCAGTGACTGGGATGAGATAAATACACAACGTTGAATCTTACACAGGATAACAAATTTCCTAAAAAAGTGTCAATGTTTAAAAAAAATCTGTCTACAGTGCATCAGCATCAGAGGGGGGTGGGAGTACAAACATTGTGCAGGCAAGAAGGAAAAATGATACACTTTCAGTATTTTGAAGTTGTTCATTCATACAAAAGACAGAAGTGTGAACAGCCCACACAAGAGACTGTTTTATTTCATACCGCAATAGAAAAGTATGACTCCAGTAGTTCATCATTTTCATATATTATAATACAGATGCAGAATTGAAAGTTTATTCTTTAAACAGCCTAGTATTTTACAAGAAATGGATAACTACTTGGAACTTTCGAGCATGTCCTTAAAACAGGACATCAGCGGGCACACATCCTTAGCTCCTACAATGCAACCATCATCCACAAACAACTGGCAGAAAACAGGAGTGAGGAGAGAAGATTTAACAAAAGGGAAGGGGGAGGAAAAACTTTCAATAAATAAAAAAATAAAAGAAAAAAGGTTTAAATGACTATTTTTTTCATCGAAAATCCCCCCGCATCCCCACCCTTATGTCCACGCGTAAAATAATTCCATGGGGAGATGATTGCATCAGGAAATGGACTCTCTTTTTGGGTACTTTCAGACACCAGAGACTAGGAGGGAACTGAACAGCCAACCATAGACAGGGAGAAATATCCACATCCTCCTCATCCCCTTAGCTCTGCTTTCTTCTCAGAGAGAAGTCAGATTTCAATTCATAGATTTTTTTTGGTCAGTTCGTTCAATGTTTCATTGCGTGAATGTGAATGTTCCGTTTGATTGTCTGGCTGCGTCATTAGCCTTCTCCCGGTCTCCCATAGGGCAAAATACTCATTAGGGATTTTTGGGGTGGGGGCCCTTTGGCACTGGAAAGCATCCCCAGCTTCCAATGACAAACATTAAATTAACTTAGAGAACAGAAAGAGGATGCATTTTCAAAAATAAAAAGTAAAAGGATTGGGACGGGGAGGTGGGGGGCGGGACGTGTGGGCGGGGAAAATGACAGCTGTTCAAAACGGATTGAGTCAGTGGCGGCAGAGCAGTCCCTTTAAAAGTCCTCCACCGTCTCTATCTCGCCCATATTCAACCTCTCAGACGCCGCGTTCACAGAAAAACCTGGGGAGAGGAGAGAACAGGAAAAGTTACGTTAGATTCAATGTCAAACAGTTAAACAATAGAGCACTTCTTGTCAACGGATGCTGTGAGTTGCCAGGTAAGGCTGTATCAATTACAAGTGGTGATATAGGAATGAAGGTGATACAATAACAAATGACTGTCATACTCTTAACTCCTTAAAAAATGCATCATTGTATTTGTCCTCACCTAGCAGGCTGGGGTCTGCCCGGACCATCTTCTGCTTTTTCTTCTTCTTCCCTGAGGTGACGGTCTCGAAACGTGCCTGCTGCTGGAGGCTTGTGTGGTTAGACTGGTACCGGGACGGAGAGCCCGTCCCGCCCCACACTGAATCCTGGGAAATGGAGTCACAGGGGAAATGAGGGGTGAGATAATTACTAACTAGTGGTATACCGGTACCAAAACATCCCAATACATATGATTCCAACATTTTTTAATACTGTTACCGTTACATATAATAGTAGCCATATCTAGGAAAACCAAAGTTCCAAAGGCTGGGCCTAATATAGTGTATAAGAGGTCATACAATAAGTTTTGTAGTGATTCATATGTTGATGATGTAAAGAATATTTGCTGGTCTGTGGTGGGTAATGAGGAGCAACCAGACGCTGCGGGTGACGCATTTATGAAACTACTTATTCCAGTTACTAATAAGCATGCACCCATTAAGAAAATGACTGTAAAAACTGTTAAATCTCATTGGATTGATGAGGAATTAAAAAATTGTATGTTTGAGAGGGATGAGGCAAAAGGTATGGCAATTAAGTCTGGCAGCCCAACTGATTGGCAAAAGAACTGCAAATTAAGAAATCATGTGACTAAACTAAATAAAAAGAAATGAAACAAAGAAATTATATAAATAATGATATTAAAAAGCTTTGGGGCACCGTAAATTATATTTTGGGAAAAAAAGCCAGCTCCTTAATTTATTGAATCAGATGACACTCAAGCACAGCACTTATACAAATGACTGATTGGCTGAGAGAAATTGATGATAAAATGATTGTGGGGGCTGTCTTGTTAGACTTCAGTGCAGCTGAAAGCCAGAGTTTCTATGTATGCGGATGACTCAACACTATACACTTCAGCTACTACAGCGACTGAAATGTCTGCAACAATCAACAAAGAGCTGTAGTTAGTTTCAGAATGGGTTGCAAGGAATAAGTTAGCCCTAAATATTTCTAAAATTAAAAGCATTGTATTTGGAACAAAACATTCACTAAACCTCAACTAAATCTTGTAATAAATAATGTGGAAATTGAGCAAGTTGAGATGACTAAACTGCTTGGAGTAACACTAGATTGTAAACTGTCATGGTCAAAACATTTTGATGCAGTAGTAGCTAAGATGGGGAGAAGTCTGTCTATAATAAAGCAATGCTCTGCCTTCTTAATACTATCAACAAGGCAGGTCCTAGTTTTGTCACACCTTGACTACTGTTCAGTCGTGTGGTCAGGTGCCACAAAAGGACTTAGGAAAATGGCAAAATGGCTCAGAACAGGGCAGCACGGCTGGCCCTTGGATGTACACAGAAAGCTAATATTAATAATATGCATGTCATTCTCTCCTGGCTGAAAGTGGAGGAGAGATTGACTTCATCACTACTTTTATTTATGAGAGGTATTGACAAGTTGAATGCACCGAGCTGCCGGTCTAAACTACTGGCACACAGCTCAGACACCCATCCATACCCCACAAGACATGCAACAAGAGGTCTCTTCACAGTCCAAGTCCAGAACAGACTATGGGAGGCACACAGTACTACATAGAGCCATGACTACTATTCCACATCAAGTAACTGAAACAAGCAATAAAATTAGATTTAAAAAACTAATTAAAAAAACACCTTATGGAACAGCGGGGACTTTGAAGCAACACAAACATTGGCACACACACACACACGATAACATACGCACTATACATACACATGGATTTAGTACTGTAGATATGTGGTAGTGGTGGAGTAGTGGCCCGAGGTCACAGAGTGTTGTGAAATATGTGAATGTATTGTGATGTTTTAAAATTGTATAAACTGCCTTAATTTTGCTGGACCCCAGGAAGAGTAGCTGCTGCTTCGGCAATAGTAGTCTATTTTACACACTAGTCCAATAACATCCACTTGACTTCCATGCGCATATTACGTGTGGCAGCTGTAAACCGCCAGCCACATCCCCTTCCAGCCCTCACTCACCTGCTTCCCTCTGTCCGCTCTTCATGCACATCTAATCCTCCATCAGATTATAAAATAGAATTTAGCTGTAACGGCGAGGGCGGATGGAGACCCTGAGCAGTCATCTGTGATACATTGGAGCAGCGCGAACATAGTATGTCATTTCACCACCAGAGTTGTTGCCAGATAATTGAATGTTCTTTCTACCATAAGGCGCCTCTCCAATGTCGTTTTAGAGAATTTGACAGTATGTCCAACAGGCCTCAAACGCAGACTGTGTGTAATCACGCCAGCCCAGGACATCCACATCCGAGTATTTCTGTCTGTAATAAAGCCCTTTTGTAGGGGAAGAAAACTCACTGATTGGCTGGAACTGGCGCCCCAATTGACCGATTTCCTTATATGAACTGTAACTCCGCAAAAATGCATGTGGCATTTATATTTGTGTTCAGTTTATATTCCTTCCTCCATTCTTCCAGCCAAATCACAGGTAGGCCTTTGCAAATATGAGCAAATTAGCCCTTCTTGGCAGTATTCTATTATAAAGTGAACAGTGTAAAGTAATATGTGTTGTATTGAGCAGAAGGGTGAATATCAGTGACAGGTGTTGTATAGCACATGAGCATAACTTTAAGAAAATGTGAACAAGTGTCAGGGGACGATGTGAACAGGAAGCCAGGCATATCTGAACTGTTTCCCCGGTTGTATCGCGTTACTTGGCCTTCTATTGTATTGATAATAAAATGTTACCAATGTCACAACACTAGGTAGTTCAACTATTGGTGGTGGATGAGGTGAGTATCCCCCTACTATTTAAAGCGCTTTGGGTGTTTTGAAAAGCGCAATATAAGTCCAATCGATTATCATACAACTATAGACTACAACTAAACGCCAAACCAGGGGAGTATTCATTAGTGCACACCAAAGCAAAAGGTTTTGCAATGGAAAACAGATTGCAACAAAAACAAGTTTATTTTTACAAGTTGTTGTCTCGTTTGGTTACTAAAAAGATAGCTACACCCCAGTTGCCCAATGAATTGCTGTGTCATGTTTCTCTCACCTGCTGTTGCTGTCGCTGTTTGAGAGTCGGCTGCTGGTTCTGTGGGGCCTGGGGCTCTTTCTGTTGGTTGGCCTTCTGCTTGGCACGGCGTTCCAGGAACTGCTTGGCAAACTCCTTAGCCTCAGACGTGTCCCCCAAGTAGGCGCGCACGTAGTCGTGCACCTCGTACGGACTGTCCACCTCCTTCAGGAAAGACGCAAATGTCGGGACTAGAGGAAGAGGGCCGGGTGAGTTTTAAAGATGGGGTCACACAGCCAAGGTTACTTTAGGTTCAAGGTATCTTTAGGGTGCGTCTGAATTGACACCCTTTCCCTATATAGTGCACTATTTTGGGGCAGAACCCCTAAGGAATAGGGGGTGCCATTTCAGACGCACCTAGGTTGTATATTATATACTCACCGTCCAGGTTGTTGGCGGTGTTGAGGGTGTGCAGGGTCTGCTCACACCACTGCATGAAGCCATCCTGCTGGCTCTTATTAACCCCCTGGAACAACTTCAGCAGCTTCTCCTCCTCCTCCACCTTCTTATTGGCCCGACTGCTGCTCACACAGTTACCACACATACACACACGATTAGATACATTGGCCTCAACTTTTAAAGACTTCCTGTTAAACCATCATCCTATTTGTAAGTGAATCACCATATTCAGGGATTGCAAACTGGTAAGGGCTCGAAAAATGTGAAACTTCCATATGAAGTGCAAGAATATGTGCTTATTTTCAGAGAATAACAAGTACATAATAGACATATTTCAAAAGAGTATCCTGTGGTAGGTGGGAGTAGGGCTCCTTGGTCTGAACTGAAAGTTTATTATGACATGCTTTGATAATCTGTCTCCCCAGACAGGAATACATCAGTATTCAATGCACCTGTATTTGACAAGTTGTTCTATAGAGGTGTATAAAGACAAGTAAAACACAAATCCGGTCTCACATCTCTAATACTATAAACTAATACTATAACTATTTTTATGCGCTTCAGCACTCAGCAGTCCCGTTCTATGAGCTTGTGTGACCACAATGTCTTGCTCCCAGACCAACTAAACAACTTCTTCACTCACTTTGAGGACAATACAGTACCACCGACACGGTCCGCTACCAAAACCTGTGGACTCTCCTTCACCGCAGCCAACGTGAGTAAAACATTTAAATGTGTTCACCCTCGCAAAGCTGCTGGCCCAGACGGCATCCCTAGCCGCGTCCTCAGAGCATGCCCAGACCAGCTTGCTGGTGTGTTTACGGACATATTCAATCTCTCCCTATCCCAGTCTGCTGTCCCCACATGCTTAAAGATGTCCACCATTGTTCCTGTACCCAAGAAAGCAAAGGTAACTAAACTAAATGACTATCGCCCCGTAGCACTCACTTCCATCCTCATGAAGTGCTTTGAGAGACTAGTTAAGGATCATATCACCTCCACCCTACCTGACACCCACTTCAATTTGCTTACCGCCCCAATAGGTCCACAGACAACGCAACCACACTGCCCTAACCCATCTGGACAAAAGGAATACCTATGTAAGAATGCTGTTCATCAACTACAGCTCAGCATTTAACACCATAGTACCCTCCAAACTCGTCATTGAGCTCGAGACCCTGGGTCTTAACCCAGCCCTGTGCCACTGGGTCCTGGACTTCCTGACGGGCCACCCCCAGGTGGTGAGGGTATGAAACAACATCTCCACCCCGCTGATCCTCAACACTGGGGCCCCACAAGGATGTGTTCTCAGCCCTCTCCTGTATTCCCTGTTCACTCATGATGACTGCATGGCCATGCACGCCTCCAACTCAATCATCAAGTTTGCAGACGACACTACAGTGGTAGGCTTGATTACCAACAACGACGAGACGGCCTACAGGGCGGAGGTCAGGGCCCTTGGAGTGTTGTGTGAGGAAAATAACCACTCAATGTCAACAAAACAAAGGAGATGATTGTGGACTTCAGGAAACAGCAGAGGGAGCACTCCCCTATCCACATTGACGGGACAGTAGTGGAGAAGGTGGAAAGTTTAAGTTCCTAGGCGTACACATCACGGAAAAACTGAAATGGTCCACCCACACAGACAACGTGGTGAAGAAGGCGCAACAGCGCCTCTTCAACCTCAGGAAGTTGAAGAAATTTGGCTTGTCACCAAAAACACACTAACTTTTACAGATGCACAATAGAGAGACTGAAAAACTATCTCAAGGCCATCAGACTGTTAAACAGCCATCACTAACATTTGAGTCACTGCTACCAACATACTGACTCAAATCTCTAGCCACTTTAATTATACAAAATTGGATGTAATAAATGTATCACTAGTCAATTTAAACAATGCCACTTTATATAATATGTACATACCCTACATTCCTCATCTCATATGTATATACTGTATTCTATAACATCTACTGCATCTTACCTATGCCGTTCGGCCATCGCTCATCCATATATTTATATGTACATACTCTTATTCATTCCTTTACACTTGTGTGTATAAGGTACTTGTTGTGAAATTGTTAGATTACTTGTTAGATATTGTTGGAACTAGAAGCACAAGCATTTCGCTACACTCGCATCTGCTAACCATGTGTATGGAACCAATAAAATTTGATTAGATGTGACTAATGGGAAAATAGGCTTCTCCCCTTAATACCTCAAATGTAAAAAATAGCCATATGGTAGAGAACTGTCCCGCTGAATGCTTTTTTGGCTATTCAACACCCTAAAATTGCCACTTTCTATACTTTGCCGAAATTACATAATGTTACACAACCTCCAGGGCGCCCTATTGTAGCGGGCATTGATGCAGTAACGGCCCCTCTATCTACTTTTGTTGACTTTTTTATTAGACCACTCGCAGAACAGCTACCCTCCTTTGTAAAGGACACTAGCAGTATGATCTCTATCATTGAATCTCTTGATCCTCTCCCTGAGAATACCTTGTTAGTTACTTTAGCTGTTGAGTCATTATACACTAATATTCCACACGAGGGCGGTATTGAAGCTATGGAACATTTTCTTCTGCAACGTGACCCTAATGAACTACCTTCCAGTGCATGCATTGTAACATTGGCTGAAATAGTACTCACGCATAACTATTTCATGTTTCTAAATGATTTCTTTATTCAGATTAAAGGGACTGCTATGGGATCCCCCATGGCTCCTAACTACGCTAATTTGTATGTGGGTTACATGGAGAAACAGTCTATTTTCAATCCTCTCAAAAATGTTTTCTTGTCTCACATCATTATTTGGAAACGGTATATTGATGATATTTTTGTTCTATGGAAGGGTGATGCAAAACAGCTCCAGGCATTCCATGCTTTTCTTAACTCCTGTTCTGAGCATCTGAGATGTACTATGCAATCTGATAGACGTCAAATCAGTTTTCTTGATCTTCTGATCTTGTGTGAAGATAATGTTCTATACACGGATCTTTACAGGAAACCTACTGATCGTAACAGTTTGTTGAGGGCTGACAGTTGTCACCCACTTCCCTTGAAAAATAGTTTGAACTACAGCCAATTCTGTCGAATCAAAAGAATTAGCAAAAAACAGTCCGATTTCGACAGAAATATGGCTGAGACGCAAAGAAAGTTCAAGGAGAGGGGCTACAAGAATGATCAGATTAATATTGCCATTGAGAAAATTCAAAACAAAACGAGACATGACCTTTTTCAAGGTCAGTCTCGCAAAAAGACGCATTCTTGCGTTCTAACTACCCGCTATTCAATGTGCTCTGAACAAATTAAGGGAATTGTTCACAAACATTGGCACATCCTAAAATCCGATGATCGTCTCGGTAATGTGTTTTCGGACCTTCCCTTGGTCGTATTCTCGCGGGGCAGGAATCTCAGAGACTAATTGGTAAACTCTGATTTACCACCCCAAGATATTCCTGAACAATGTCTATTTGCGCCCCTACTGGATGGAAATTACAAATGTAATGGCTGTGCTCAATGCAATGGCACTTATAAATGTAGATCCTTCAAACACCCACAAACAGGGAAATCGATCCCAATAAAAGGTGTTATTACGTGCTCCACTAAGGCAGTTATTTATCTTAAAACTTGTCCTTGTGGTAAAAATTATGTAGGTAAAACAAAGCGCAAATTAAAAGTACGTATCTCAGAGCATCGTAGCACCATTAGGTGTAAAAACTTTACTTATCCAGTTGCGGCCCACTTCTTGGAGGCAGGCCACTCAATTTCGTCTCTGCGTTATATTGGCATCGAACATGTCACCCTCCCTAGGAGAGGGGGTGACCTTGATAATTTATTGTTAAAACGAGAGGCTGCCTGGATCTTTAATTTAAAGACCCTTGCACCCTTCGGTCTCAACGTAGACTTTGATCTGAAGCCATTCTTGTGATTATTGTGACTTTGCCATTGTATTTGTGTGTAAACTTGTATAGTCAAATGAATCTATGATCGTATGCTATCCATTTGTTTGTATGCAGTTCTTTGTATGACATTTTAATATTTGATTATTAACCAATGATTTTAGGCCACTCCTGGCCATGATTACAGACACCTGTGTCTTTTGACACTATATAAACGAGTCATCCCGCAGTGTTTGTGATTATACCCTGATGAAGACAGCTTGGCTGTCGAAACGTTGGTATTACATTTTTGCATCTGAGCTCCAAGAGTGTGCGGCTCTCTTTTATTTTCAAGTTTCCACTCCGCTAGCCAGCACCTCGTCTTAATAGGTGTGCGTTTCTTTTTCTTCTAGAGAACTGTCCTGACCACGACCTTTCGAGACAAGCAGGCAAAAATAGACACGCAGGTGTGAGCTGTAAAACTGTCCTGCGGTTGTACCTGAGGTTGGCGTTGGCCTTGTTGTTCTTCTGAGCGTTGGGCTTCCTGGCGGGGGGTGGGGCCTGTGGCGGGGGCTGGGCCGTCTCGTCCCAGAAGCCCATGTTGGAGTTGGTGCTGTCGCCCCAGATGCTGCTGCTTTCTCCGCCCCAGTTAGGCGCCCCGCCGCCCATGCTGCTGGTGGCCACCGAGCCCCACACTGAGGAACTCAGAGCAGTGGTCTGGGGGAAAAGAGATCCAGCCTGGTCAGACCAGCTATGTACAAAGCCATGTCATCGTGGAATGCTCTGCTACTAGAGGTTAGAAAAACAGATAACAAAAAAAACATCTGGCATCAGAGTGCCTATCCTCTATTGAAAGATCTAATTTAACTGTACTGTATATAAGAATATGAATAGTGTGTAAATATTATTTTGGATGTCTTTCTTATTTTACTTTCATAATTTATTTTGAACAACTTATGTTGTTCTAGTCTAGTACTGGGTTTGTCATGTATTTGTACGTTTTATGTGGTCCTCAGGAATAGTAGCTGCTGTATGTACAGTAGCTAATGGGGATCCTAATAAACTCAAGTAAACCAGTGTCATTACGGCAAATAATGAAGGGAAGTATTCCAACAGAGTAGTCTGATTTAGAGCAGTGTTTGCCCGACGTCTTTTCCTGGGCCCCCCAGACGTTCAATGTATTTGATTTATTCCAGACCAAGAAAACCTGATTCAGCTTGTCAACTAATCATCAAAGCCCTTGATTAGAGGAATCAGGTGTGCTAATCTTTGAAACATCTGGGGGTCCACAAAGAAAGGTTTGAGAAACAACGTTTTAGATAGAGGTCGACCGATTAATCGGAATGACCGATTAATTAGGGCCAATTTCAAGTTTTCATAAAAATCGGAAATCTGTTTTTTTGGGCGCTGATTTTGCTGATTTATTTTTTATTTATTTTTTATACCTTTATTTAACTAGGCAAGTCAGTTACAGTAGAACTAGTTCTAACCACCTGCCTCTCATTGCACTCCACGAGGAGCCTGCCTGTTACGCGAATGCAATAGAAGCCAAGGTAAGTTGCTAGCTAGCATTAAACTTATCTTATAAAAAAACAATCAATCATAATCACTAGTTAACTACACATGGTTGATGATATTACTAGCTTATCTAGTGTCCTGCGTTGCATATAATCGATGCAATGCTGGGGGATGATTTAACAAAAGTGCATTTGCGAAAAAAGCTAAATTGTTGGATAACTGTACCTAACCAGAAACACCAATACCCTTCTTAAAATCAATACACAGAAATATACATTTTCAAACCTGCATATTTAGCTAAAAGAAATCCAGGTTAGCAGGCAATATTAACCAGGTGAAATTGTGTCATTTCTCTTGCGCTCATTGCACGCAGTCAGGGTAGGGTATATGCAACAGTTTGGGCAGCCTGGCTCATTGTGAACTAATTTGCCAGAATTTTACGTAATGATGACATACATTGAAGGTTGTGCAATGTAACAAGAATATTTAGACGTAGGGATTCCACCCGTTAAATAAAATACCGAACGGTTCCGTATTTCACTGAAATAATAAATGTTTTGTTTTCGAAATGATAGTTTCCGGATTCGACCATATTAATGACCAAAGGCTCGTATTCCTGTGTGTTATTATGTTATAATTAAGTCTATGATCTGATACAGTCTGACTGAGCAGTGGTAGGCAGCAGCAGGCTCGTAAGCATTCATTCAAACAGCACTTTTGTGCGTTTTGCCAGCAGCTCTTCGCAAGCACAGCGCTGTTTATGACTTCAAGCCTATCAGCCTAATGGCTGGTGTAACCGATGTGAAATGGCTAGCTAGTTAGCTAGCTGGGTGCCCGCTAATAGCATTTCAATCATCACTCGCTCTGAGACTTGGGAGTAGTTACTCCCCTTGCACTGCAAGTGACGCAGCTTTTGTGGAGCGATGGGTAACGCTGCTTCGAGTGTGGCTGTTGTCGATGTGTTCCTGGTTCGGGTCGAGGAGAGGGACAGAAGCTATACTGTTACACTGGCAATAAAGTGCCTATAAGAACATCCAATAGTCACAGGTATATGGAATTCAAATGGTATAGAGAGAAATAGTCCTATAAGTACTATATTAACTACAACCTAAAACTTCTTACCTTGGAATATTGAAGTCTCATGTTAAAAGGAACAACCAACTTTCATATGTTCTCATGTTCTGAGCAAGGAACTCCAACGTTAGCTTTTTTACATGGCACATATTGCACTTTTACTTCTCCAACACTTTGTTTTTGCATTATTTAAACCAAATTGAACGTTTCATTATTTATTTGAGGCTAAATGGATTTTTATTGATGTATTAAATGAGGTTAAAATAAGTGTTCATTCAGTATTGTTGTAATTGTCATTATTACAAATGCATACATTTTTTTTGTCAGATTAATCGGTATCGGCTTTTTTTGGTCCTCCAATAAATAGGTATCGGCGTTGAAAAATCATAAATCGGTCGACCTCTAGTTTTAGACACCACTATCAACACACAGTCAAATAAATGACATGGAAGACCTACCAAGAATGAATGCAGACAAATTAAATGAATGAACGAAATAACAAACCAACGAGTGACTCACAGCTCTGTTCTGGGAGCGGTTCGGCTGGGTGACGGTGGGGTGACTGGGCTGCTGGCTCCCACCCCCCTGCTCTTTCCTCTGCTTCACCTGCTGGGCCTCCTCCCGCTGGATCTCCAGCAGGGACTTGGTGGCGGCCGGCTGCTTGGCCACGCTGCCCCAACCAGAGAGCTTGGCCTGAGGCTGCAGGGCCTCCTGCAGGGCCTGCTGCTGCTGGAGCTTTAGGAGCTCTGCTTGCTGGCGCCGCTGCTGCATGGAGGGAGGGGAGGGGGAGAGTGAGATCTACTGCGCTCCTTATAAACATAGCAGGAAAACAGTTTGGTGATTGACAGGTGATTAAAGTTGGGTTGAGAAGGATTTTTAACAGTGTAGAGCCTTTTTAAACAATAGTTGATATATAGTGAAATTGTATTATGGTATCCAAAATGCTGTTGTGCATTGTCCAGATTAGTAGCACTATACTGTAGTGCCTCAGTATCCCTCTACGAACTCAGCCCCTATGCTCACACCTCTTCTCGTGCTTGTCGTTCCCTCTCCTCCTCCACTTTCTGGATCTCAGAGAGCGACAAGGCGTTCTGGGACTGGGAGATGGCTGCTGCCGTGACTGCTGACTGCTGGCCCCACTTAGAGGACGACGGCAGCTACGAGACAGGGAAAAGGAGAGAAGGTAGTCTGGTAACCAGTACATTTTTTCATGCTAAATTACAGGTACCTTAAAATACAGTATTCAGTGACGTTCTGACTTCAAAGTTACTTTGGTAGTTATATATGGTGTCTAGTTTATAAGGTAGTCACCTTCACCTGGGCTAGTGTAGTGGTAGGTGTGTATAGTGTGTGCATACTAAGTATGTTACCCTTATCTGTGCTAGTTGTTGCTGCTGCTGCAGTGTATTTTGTGCTGTGTTAGTGTTATAATATTAGTCACCTTCATCTGGGCTAGCTGTTGCTGCTGCTGTTGCTGCTGTAGTCGGCGGAGCGCCTCCTGCTGCTGCTGCCTCTGTCTGGCTAGCTCCTGCTGCCTCGCGGCCTCCTGCTCCCTCCTCTTCGCCTCCTCCTGCTGTTGCCTTGCCAACGCCATCGCGGCCGCCACCGCCTCCTCCTCCAGCCGCTTCTCCTCCTCGCACCTCCTCAGGGCCTCCAGCTCCTCCTGCTTCCGGCGCTCCTCCTCCTGCTTCCGGCGCTCCTCCTCCCGGCGCTCCTCCTCCTGCTTCCGGCGCTCCTCCTCCCGGTGCTCCTCCTCCTGCTTCCGGCGCTCCTCCTCCTGGGGAGAAATGTGGTTGTTAGAACAGGGTCAACTTCAGTATTAACACTATGTAGCAATATGCCTTTTAGCATTAGCCACAGCAGCTCTGGGCCTGTATTCACAGAGCAACTAAGAGTAGGAGTACTCATCTAGGATCAGGTCACCCCTGACCATATTATTTTAAAATGGAAAAGAAATCCCCATGACTGAAACTTAAGTCAATCTCCCCTTTCATGCTTCTAGGGACACAGATCATTTTGTACATGCATTAAACTGCAATGTAACCAATTCCAGTCCCCTTGCTTAGGGAGTACAGATGCAGAAGGACTGAGAAACTCAGTTCCTTTAACCTTTAAAAATGTACATTCTACTCCAAAATGAATATCATTTTAGATGGTCAGAATAAATGTTTCCCTCTCATGTTGTGAAGAGCCCATAGGATGCGTCTCGAGGGGAATATTTATCTGGCACAGAACACAGGTAAATATTTTACAATGGGGTTGTCTGACTGTTTTAACATTACATGGCAAAAACAGTATAACTGTAAATAAAGTTACATCCTGAGAGTTAAAGTACAGGCTTTAAATTATTTTGCGAGCAGCACCGCTGTTTAAGTTGAGCGTCGCAGTTTAATTCACTTCTTCTAAACATCGGAGTGTCAGCAACAATCATGCACGTCAGTTCAGTGCACAGCGTTAAGGAAAATACAACCTTTGAGAATACATTTATTTAGGAATGTATTTCGTAGAACAGACATGCTTCGCAGCTGAAACGGTTCAGTAGAGTTTGTACATACACCACCGTTCAGAAGTTTGGGGTCACTTAGAAATACTTTTTTTCCCCATTAAAATGACATCAAATTGATCCCGGAGTCGCCTCTTCACTGTTGATGTTGAGATTGGTGTTTTGCGGGTACTATTTAATGAAGCTGCCAGTTGAGGATTTGGGAGGTGTCTGTTTCTTGAACAAGACACTCTAATATACTTGTCCTCTTGCTCATTTGTGCACCGGGATCTCCCACTCCTATTTCTATTCTGGTTAGAGCCCGTTTGCACTGTTCTGTGAAGGGAGTATTACACCGTGTTGTACGAGATCCTCAGTTTCTTGGCAATTTCTCACATGGAATAGCCTTCACTTCTCAGAACAAGAATAGACTGACGAGTTTCAGAAGAAAGGTCTTTGTTTCTGGCCATTTTGAGCCTGTAACCGAAACCACAAATGCTGATACTCAACTAGTCTAAAGAAGGCCAGTTTTATTGCTTCTTTTAATCATAATAACAGTTTTCAGCTGTGCTAACATCATTTCAAAAGGGTTTTCTAATGATCAATTAGCTAATCCAAGTTTATCATTTTAAAAGGCTAACACAACGTGCCATTGGAACACAGGAGTGATGATTGCTGATAATGGGCCTCTGAGGTCGACCGATTATGACTTTTCAACGCCGATACCGATTAAATCTGCTTTTTTATTTTTTTTATTTGCAATAATGACAATTACAACAATACTTACTATAATACATCAATAAAAATCCATTTAGCCTCAAATAAATAATGAAACATGTTCCATTTGGTTTAAATAATGCAAAAACAAAGTGTTGGAGAAGAAACTCAAAGTGCAATATGTGCCATGTAAAAAAAGCTAACGTTTAAGTTCCTTGCTCAGAACATGAGAACATATGAAAGCTGGTGGTTCCTTTAAACATGAGACTTCAATATTCCAAGGTAAGAGGTTTTAGGTTGTAGTTAATATAGTATTTATAGGACTATTTCTCTCTATACCATTTGTATTCCATGTACTTTTATTTATTTTTTATTTTTATTTCACCTTTATTTAACCAGGTAGGCTAGTTGAGAACAAGTTCTCATTTACAACTGCGACCTGGCCAAGATAAAGCATAGCAGTGTGAACAGACAACACAGAGTTACACATGGAGTAAACAATTAACAAGTCAATAACACAGTAGGAAAAAAAAGAGAGTCTATATACATTGTGTGCAAAAGGCATGAGGAGGTAGGCGAATTATTACAATTTTGCAAATTAACACTGGAGTGATAAATGATCAGATGGTCACATACAGGTAGAGATATTGGTGTGCAAAAGAGCAGAAAAGTAAATAAATATAAACAGTATGGGGATGAGGTAGGTAAAATTGGGTGGGCTATTTACCGATAGACTATGTACAGCTGCAGCGATCGGTTAGCTGCTCAGATAGCATATGTTTGAAGTTGGTGAGCGAGATAACAGTCTCCAACTTCAGCGATTTTTGCAATTCGTTCCAGTCACAGGCAGCAGAGAACTGGAACGAAAGGCGGCCAAATGAGGTGTTGGCTGTAGGGATGATCAGTGAGATACACCTGCTGGAGCGCGTGCTACGGGTGGGTGTTGCCATCGTGACCAGTGAAGTGAGCTAAGGCGGAATTTTACCTAGCATGGACTTGTAGATGACCTGGAGCCAGTGGGTCTGGCAACGAATATGTAGCGAGGGCCAGCCGACTAGAGCATACAGGTCGCAGTGGTGGGTGGTATAAGGTGCTTTAGTAACAAAACGGATGGCACTGTGATAAACTGCATCCAGTTTGCTGAGTAGAGTATTGGAAGCTATTTTGTAGATGACATTGCCGAAGTTGAGGATCGGTAGGATAGTCAGTTTGGCGGCGTGAGTGAAGGAGGCTTTGTTGCGGAATAGAAAGCCGACTCTAGATTTGATTTTAGATTGGAGATGTTTGATATGAGTCTGGAAGGAGAGTTTACAGTCTAGCCAGACACCTAGGTACTTATAGATGTCCACATATTCTAGGTCGGAACCATACCTTTGACTATTGGATGTTCTTATAGGCACTTTAGTATTGCCAGTGTAACAGTATAGCTTCCGTCCCTCTCCTCACCCCTACCTGGGCTCGAACCACGAACACATCGACAACAGCCACCCTCGAAGCAGCGTTACCCATGCAGAACAAGGGGAACAACTACTCCAAGTCTCAAAGCGAGTGACGTTTGAAACGCTATTAGCGGGCACCCAGCTAACTAGCTAGCCATTTCACACCGGTTACACCAGCCATTAGGCTGTAAGGCTTGAAGTCATAAACCACGCTGTGCTTGCGAAGAGCTTCTGGCAAAACGCACGAAAGTGCTGTTTGAATGAATGCTTACGAGCCTGCTGCTGCCTACCATCGCTCAGTCAAACTGCTCTATCAAATCATAGACTTAATTATAACACACAGGAATACAAGCCTTTGGTCATTAATAATGGTCAAATCCGGAAACTATTATTTCGAAAACAAAACGTTTATTATTATCGCATATACCCTGACTCTGCGTGCAAAGAAAGCAAGAGAAGTGACACAATTTCACCTGGTTAATATTGCCTGCTAACCTGGATTTCTTTTAGCTAAATATGCAGGTTTAAAAATATATACTTCTGTGTATTGATTTTAAGAAAGGCATTGATGTTTATGGTTAGGTACACATTGGAGCAAAGACAGTCCTTTTCCCGCAAATGCGTACTGCATCGATTATATGCAACGCAGGACACGCTAGATAAACTAGTAATATCAACCACCGTTAACTAATGGTTATGATTGATTGATTGTTTTTTTATAAGATAAGTTTAATGATAGCTAGCAACTTACCTTGGCTTCTTACTGCATTCGCGTAACAGGCAGGCTCCTCGTGGAGTGCAATGTAAAGCAGGTGGTTAGAGCGTTGGACTAGTTAACCGTAAGGTTGCAAGATTGAATCCCCGAGCTGACATGGTAAAAATCTGTCGTTCTGCCCCTGAACAAGGCAGTTAACCCACCGTTCCTAGGCTGTCATTGAAAATAAGAATGTGTTCTTAACTGACTTGCCTGGTTAAATAAAGGTGCATAAAAAAATAGGCCAAATCGGTGTCCAAAAATAACCGATTTCCGATTGTTATGAAAATTTGAAATCGGCCCTAATTAAAAATCGGTCGACCTCTACTCTGTACACTCGTTCGGTAAGCAGAGTTCGGCTAGGGACCAGCCGAACTGAAGCATGCTGACGCCTTTATAGGATAACTAATCCTAGATCAGCACTCCAGCACTCCTACTTTGAGACACTTCATGATTATGGGCCCTAATATTGTCTTTATTCTGAAGCCCAGTACCTGTTTATGGAGGAACTCTTCCCTTTGCTGCCGCTCTTCCTCCTCCCTCCTCCTTTCCTCTAGTCTGCGGAGAGCCTCCTCCTGTGCCTGCCGTTCCTCTTCCTCCTTCTGTCTGCGCTGTGCCTCCTCCTGCTCCCGCTGCCTCAACTCCTCCTCCTGTGTATAGTAAAGACCCATCAAAAGAATAGCATTAAACAGAAATCAAGGCCTCTTTCTAGGAAAAGACCGGCTACTGGGTCAAACTTGCAACTCTAGGCAAACATGTACTGAACATCAACAAAGACTAGGTGTGGTGCAGCTGAAATTCTTCACATTTCATACCAACTTCTCTAAAGCGTGGTATTATGACCGTCTTATTTCAGCAGGAAACAGTCTGAAGACGACCCCCCCCCCCCCCCCTAACCTGTTTATGACGTGATAGCTCCTCCTCCAGGCGTTTGCGTTCCGCCTCCTGTCGGGACCGTAACGCTTCCTCCAGTCTTTTCCTCTCCTTCTCCTCCTCTTCCCTCTTGGCCCTCAGCTCAGCCTCACACCGCTCCATCTCCAGTAGATGAGGAGGAGAGACCTTCATAAACCAAATCACATTGTATCATTTTCATAGCATTGTTTAAAAGGTAGATTCAGCGAGGCAATAATTAAACAGCAATATAGGGCTGATTTCCGCAACAACTAAGAGCGTTGAAATCGCAAGTCCAAACTTCACCACTGTTTTGCTCCGGTAGTTAACACATTGTAGCCGAGGTGAGCTGATACTCTGTGTGACTGTGTGAGAACAAAGGGTTGAATCGCACTCATCTTAGTGTCTGCGGTGCTGAATCTAATCTAGCTTTAAAAAAAAAAGTGTTTAAAATGTCCCAATACCCCCCGCATTGAGCCCAACCCCTGAACACTATGTCTAGATCTGAAACTAAGGATTGCATAAGTATAGACAATACGATGCGCTTACCTTAGCAGCCTTGTTCTTCTCCAGCTGTTGCATCTGTTCTATGGTGGGGGCCTGGGCCATGGAGTCTATGGGCAGATCCCACACACTGCTGCCCTCCCACGCTACACAAAACAGACAGCCAGGACAGATGGCCATTATAGATCATACGATTGAGGTTTCTCTTCTTTATGTAAGTTGAGGTTCAGATCCGCAAACTACCAACAGCTCTATATGCTATAAAACATCAGCCAAAACAAATTCTGTGCAAGTTTGTGTGTTCTGGGTTGGAGACGTACCGCTTGGGGCAGGTTGCTGGATGTTTGGTGTGCAAGAGACCTGAGAGGGGTGCTGCATTTCCCACACAGAACCCTGGGACTCTGGTACAGACATGGACCGCGTCACCGGAGTTAAGAGACTTTCGGATGTTCTAGACAGGGAGACCGACACAGGAACAAGTTACATTACCAACATTAACATGATCGACATTGCATTATCTGTATGTGTGATGTCATCTTGAGGGCTTTAGGTATTGCTGTTTGTGTGTGTGTGTTCTACAAGATGACGTTTCACCTCACTACAGATCTAGGATCAGTTTCCTCTCCCCCAATTCTAAACTTAACCATTAGTGGGGAAAATGCTATACTGACCCAAGATTAGTGTCTAGGGGCAACTTCACCGTACTCTGTGTTAATGTGTGCCTGACATGTTCTCAGACAGTGGTATTACTGTAGGCGAGTGTGTGTATGCCCCGCTGACCTCATCTTAAGGGCCTGGTACTGCAGTAGAGGTGTGTGCGCACGGGTACGCTTACGTGTGTTCCGCTGACCTCATCTTGAGGGCCTGGTATTGCTGGAGGAGCAGGTTGATCTGCTGCTGCTGCTGCTGCTGCTGCTGGTGTGGTGCTGAGCTGAGGGCCTGGGCTTTCTGCTGGGCCAGGGCCTGGGCGTACTGCTGCCTCAACAGGTACTGGTACTGCAGCTGCTGCAGCTGGTACAGGTTGAGGGCAGTCAGCTCCTGCTGCAGTTTCAGACGCTCCTGGTCCCCAGCGTCACCCTGTGAACACAGACGCCGAGTTAGACATGGGTATCGGCAAGCGGACGACCACCTTGGATGCGTTCAACATGGCACAACGTTGTGGAGCGCAATACATGTACAGCTAACACGCCTCTGACTTGTAGAATAAATAATTGCAACATTCACAACATTTTCCTTCTGAAGTGCAGGCAGCCAACACAAACTTGCATTGTCTTGACAATGAGAAGACTAAAATGGTCGAGGGTGAGTCCGAAAAATTTTAATTGCCTATGGAATTATCAAGATTATTTGACAATATTCTAAAGGAGCGAATGCTAGAATGTCGATGGAGCTCAGGTGGGTGTGATGATTACCAGTAAGGGTGGCGGTGCTGGTCCAGGGGCGAAGGGGACCCTGCCCCACATTTTGATGATCTCCCCCAGCGGTTGGAAGACCTCGTCACAGCCTCTCTTCACCAGCAGGGTCATTGTGAAGTAGCCTGCCTGGAACCACTCTGTCATCTCCGGGTTACTGAACGGACCTGGAGAGGGGGAGATGATTACATTTGACAGTCACTTTTACATTTGTAAATAAAAAAAATAAAAAAGTTGTTCTGAGTCTGACTATTTGAAATTATATTCCGGGGCTGTACAACCCCCCCGAATCACAGATTAATAATTTACTTTAGACCAGGAAATACAGATCAGACCGTGCCATTGATAATAGATAAAGAACACAGTCTCTCTCCAGCAGTGGTGACTAGTTGAAATGATACGGGTTGCAGAGCACGCAGATTTTCCTTCAAAGAAGCCCATCCCCCCCCCCTCCCTTCATTCTCTCCCTCCGTCTTACCCTGCATCTCTCCCTGGGGGTCTTTATAGAACCACTTCAGAGCAGCCTCGTGTGTGAGCGGCAGGCCGGCTGGTTCGGGTGCTGAGTTCTTGGCAGCCAGCCGGTCGTCACTGTCCTGTAGATACGCCACCATCTTCTCTGCTTCCTTCACAAGTAGAGAGTGAACACAGGAAGAGTGAGAGATGGGGGGTGAACGTAGACACCTTTATTGTACATGTACGGCAGGGCTCGACATAATTAACACTTGTCCGGGACAAGTGAAACAAATTGTTGGACAAGTAGAATATAGATTTAAAAAATATATATATATAAAATTAGATTGATCAGAGTTGTATCAAAAGGTGTCCTCCAAATGCAATGTGCTGTGCACTGTTCTCCCAATCTCTGCAGAATGCATCGGAATAGAACCATGTATTTTATCTACAGGCACCGCTTTGGCCAGAGAAAAAATATATTGTAATGGTGCTATTCTGTAGTCCAGGGGTATTCCACTCTTAACCTTCGAGTTCCGGGAAACTACTGGTTTTCAGTTCTACCCGATCATTAATTGCACATACACGCCACCTGGTGTCCCAGGTCTAACAATGGTGAACAATGAAAAAAATGCAGTGGAACTGGCTTCTAAGTCCAGAGTGGAGTTTGCGGGCTGTAGTCTATGTAATAGTTTAAAAACAAGATTAGATCCCCAAGATGTTAATGAGCTATTTTGTTTATTTATCAGACGCACATATAGCCTAGTTCGAGTGGAACGTCAACTGTCGGGTGGCAAGAGAGTGCAACTCCTCATATAGCCGATTGCTGCGCAACATTCCTAAATGCAATCTCGGGAAGAGGCCGCCATCACTTGAAAAGATCCCAGCTTTCCAGTGCGGTATGATTTATTTCTCAACTCCAAATACTGAGCAATTGGCAGCGTTTCACAAATCAGTGTCTGGCACATTGTCCATTCGCCATACGACTGAATAAAGGGTAGGCCTATATCCACTGTAAAATTCACACAATTACACCATTTATAAATACAATTATTATATTTTTTATCACAATTTTATTAGTGTCAGTGGTATTTATTTTTAAGCACATTAAAATCAAACAACAAGTTCATATTTAGTGTTTGATCTAGCTTAGGGGTTCCCAAACTTCTTCACTTGGGGCTCCCCTTCCAGCATGGGAAAACTCCAGCGCACCCCCCTGCACATGGGCCAACGCACCATGTCTATTTCTATGGTCACAGGCACCGTTCATGATACAAACTGTTAACACCCCTCTTGGTGGTGGAGAGAATTTTGCAATTGTACCCATTTTGTCATGGGGTGCAAAGAAAATGTTGCCGTTTTAAAGCACACTTTCTTGACATTCTATACATTTTGCCATGTCTAATATGATTTAATGTGATTTGAGTGACAAAAAAAATAACAATATCTAAAACCTTAACGTTAGCCGATATGGGCTAGTTGATCTGGACATATCTGACAAGTTATAAATAGAAGTTTATTGTCATACGCACATCCTTAAAAAAATTGTTGCTGGGATAATTAAGAACACTAGTATAGAACAAGGCCCGCACACTGTTAAAGCTCCTTATACACCGCTTTATTGACAACGTATTGACCCGAAACGGATCTTC
Source organism: Oncorhynchus mykiss (assembly GCF_057628025.1). Classification (NCBI taxonomy): domain Eukaryota; kingdom Metazoa; phylum Chordata; class Actinopteri; order Salmoniformes; family Salmonidae; genus Oncorhynchus; species Oncorhynchus mykiss. Next base: position 59,557,866 of record NC_143029.1, read on the forward strand.
GTCAGATCAAACAAACAAACTGTGCTTACATCCCGAAATACACACATTTCACCTCACATGACCATTACGCACATGACGCATGGTGGATGGAAAAACAATGTATATCTCCAATAATTTGATATCAATGAGATGGGCACATGTAGTAGTGACAGATAATAATATACATTTACCAAATGACCAAGTAAGAGACCTGGAAGGTTATCAACAGCTCTCAAAAGGTATGCAATGACTGACTTGACAAGAGGAACTGATGATGCACTACCCAATTTCCTATGTGCACCTTGTGCATTCTACTATTAAGAGCTTTCAAGAGTAAGTTTAAAGCCAGACTGAGTGTGGTCCTGAGTGTTGTGGAGCAGGTTTTCATCAAGGATCTCTGTACTTTGCTCTGTTCATCTTTCCTCCAGATATAACGCTTGGCATTCAGGCCATAGAGTTCAAATCTTGGTTTCATCAGACCAGAGAATCTTGCTCGTCATGGTCTGAGAGTCATTTCAGTACCTTTCGCCAAACTCCAAAATGGGCTGTGCCTTTTACTGAAGAATGACTTCCATCTGACCACTCTACCATAAAGACCTGACTGGTGGAGTGCTGCAGAGACGGTTGTCCTTCTGGAAAGTTCTCCCATCTCCACAGAGAACTCTGGAGCTCTGTCAGAGTGACCATCGGGTTCTTGGTCACCTCCCTGACCAAGGTCCTTCTCCCCTGATTGCTCCATTTGGCGGGGCAGCCAGCTCTAGGAAGAGTCTTGGTGGTTCCAAACCTCTTCCATTTAAGAATGATTGAGGCCACTGTGTTCTTGGGGACCGTCCATGCTGCAGACATTTTTTGGTACCCTTTCCCAGATCTGTGCCTCGACACAATCCTGTCTCAGAGCTCTATGGACAATTCCTTCAACCTCATGGCTTGGTTTTTGCTCTGACATGCACTGTCAACTGTGGGACCTTATGTAGACAGGTGTTTGCCTTTCCAAATCATGTCCAATCAATTGAATTTACCACAGGTGGACTCCAAGTTGTAGAAACATCTCAAGAATGATCAATGGAAACAGGATGCACCCAAGCTCAATTTCAAGTCTCATTGCAAAATGTCTGAATACTTATGCAAATAAGGTTTCTGATTTGTATTAATATATTTGCAAACATTTCTAAAAACCTGTATTGGGAGTATTGTGTGTAGATTGATGAGGGGGGAAAATGACATTTATTTTAGAAGAACGCTGTAACGTAACAAAATGTGGGTCTAAATACTTTACGGATGCACTGTAAATAGACTATTGGAACTGGCCCATATACAGTATGCTTCCTTAGTGTACTTCATATTTCTTATTTCTCGTAGGGTTTTTCGGAGTATTACATTGTTATTGATTATTGCATTTGGTTGGTAATGGTAATGCTTACATCCTCCAGGAGAGCTACTGGGTGTGCAGGCTTTTGTTCGTGCCCCACTTATTGCTACATTAAATTGTTTTTAAAAAAAGCAGCGGCTCAACATGACCTTAATAAGCGGACTGTGTTTGAGCAGGGCTGTATCCAAAGTCTGTACACCCAGTAGCTCTCCAGATGGCTTGACCATGTGTTTTATACAGTAGCCTAACAGTGCAATTATTTTACTTGATGGGGGTAAAGCTCCTTGCTTAAGGGCACAACAGCAGGATATTGTACATGTTTGTCTAGTCCTGTAGAGAGAGCATCATGATAGTATACAGTATCACAAAACAAACACCACTAGCTCAGCTTATCCCAGAGGAATATAAGGTGTTTTCGATTTCATCACAATTCAATGAACATCCTCTCCATATTCTTGACGTGTTTCAGAAGTGAACACACAGCACTTTTCATATCCAGAGATGCTCCAAATTCAGTTTCACCAAAACCAGCTTGATAACTTTCACTACCCTGCTCAACACGCAGCTCTGCAACCAACTAACTCCTACTAGAAACCGGCATTAGCTAGGTTTCCATTTCCTTGTCCAGTAATTTCTTTCGTCAACATTTAGAAAGTCCGGATGGAAAGTAGATGTGACAATTGGTTGCCACAGTGAGTTTCCTTTGAACTGTCATGTCGATACAAACAGTTGGACATAATGATGTCACACCTAAAAATAAATATGTTAAGTGATAACATCACGTGCCCCGCTTACTTTCAGAATTATTCACCAATCAATTTATTAGAAAAACACAATTTCCATCATTTGTCGCAATTAACTTAGACAAAAGAAATGACTCTTCTGCCGTGTCCATTACAAATGTCGCAATAATTTTACTTGCTGCACAGCTTTTGTCAAATAAACCTGGGTCAATAGAAACCTGCCTACTGTCTGTCTACTTACCTGTTCAAAGTGCTTCAGTCTCTCATCTTCAACCATGGTGTGGTGTGGCGGCATGACCGTGGGCCTTCCAATAGGAGCCATGAGGCCCGTGCTGGGGGCCATAATGTTGGGGGTCATGATAGACGTGCTCTGAGCCATGAGGCTGGTGCTGAAGGGCAGCGGGACGGGCATAGCCACGGGCACGTCCGGCGGCTTCTGCTGCATCTGTATGGTGGACGACGGGGCCGACACTGGAGACACTGGACAGGACAAAGGGTGTAGGGTTAGTCTGTCACAGATGGAGGTGGAGCTTCAAGATACTATGTGCAGGTGACAACCTCAAACTACATGCAATCCTGAGTCTGTTTATTTGAAGCACAAGGTTACTGGAGGAAATACCATTGTCATTTACAATGTCTCATCAATCAGCCTTCAACGGGCACAAATGTGGCAGATTTGACTGTACTCCTCCCCTGCTCTGGTGTAAGCCTACCTGTGAGAGTGTGTGCTGCGGTGTGGGGGATGGGGAGGGAGTCCAGCATTGTGTTGGACATGGGCATCGACATGGGGACGTTCAGGGGGACTTTGTTGGCCTCTGGCCTGTGTTCCGGGGCTGGGGGTCGCTCAAGTGGCCTCTCAGGCTCCTCTGCTCTGTCGGGCTGGCTGGAGGGCAGCAGAGGGGCGGAGGGCTGGGGTTCTGGAGGCGAGGGAGCAGGCGGCGCCTCTACTACCCCTCTTCCCACATCTGGGAAAAAAAAGAAGACAAGATACATTCATTGATTTTCTCTCGCCACAGTTTACTATTGGGAGAAAAAATATATACAGTATGCCGGACATAGTTTCTAATCCTCTTAACTCACCCTGTTTTCTGTCGGGGTCTCTTCTTGCCTCTCTGTCTGGGTTTTTGGTCTCCCGGGGCTGTCCGTCCTCCTCAAGGCCCTCGTCACACTCCTCCAGGGGTCTGAAGTCCAGCTCTGCCTCCTCCAAGATGGGCTCCTTGGGAGCTTTCTGTGGAGGAGAAATATATACTGTATACACACGAATTGTCATGAAAGTCTCCATATGTTCTTCGCATAGCAGCCTTGCATTCACAGTGCTCCATGTGCCACAGTGCTCCATGTGCCACAGTGCTCCATGTGCCACAGTGCTCCGATGCCATGCTTTTTGTAATAGCTACAAACAAATTGCCCATCAGTGAAAACAAATAATCATTGCATATATACTCAATAGACCTCAAACATGTGTGCAGGTCCTACTTAATTTCTTCAACCTTTATTTGTCCCTGCACCCATTAAAGGAATACTATGGGATTTTGTCAATGAGGCTCTTTAACTGCTTCCCAGGAGTCAGATCAACTCATGGATACCATTTATTATGTCTCTGCGTGTGGTTTGAAGGAAGTTGCTAATTAGCGTTAGCGCAATAACAACGTCTATGGGTATCTGCAAGCAGCTCCCGAGTTGCACAGCGGTCTAAAGCACTGCATCTCAGTGCTAGAGGCGCCACTACAGACCCTGGTTCGAAAAACAAGTGAAATAATAATTTGTTCTTAACTTACTTGCCTAGTAAATAAAATTACAATAAATAAAGTCATTGTGCTAACGCTAGTCAGCATTGGCTCACGAAATTAGCTCTAACTTTCTTCATACTAGACACAGAAACATACAAAATGGTATCCACAAGTTAATCTGATGCTGGGGAAGTAGATAAAGGGCATCATTGCAAAAGTCCCAAAGCATCCCTTTAACAAGTGATGTTTGTTACAGACTATATGGAGTTCACACTCACTCGAACCTTGAGCGAGAGGAAGGCTCCGGACGAATCGAAGGTGCCAGTCTCCTCCTCAGCGTCCTCCAAGCACCACTCTGGCAGGCTGCTCCCATCCTCCTCCAGGCTGCCACTGCCTGACCGGGGACGCCTGTAGCCGCGCTCGTCCTCTCTGGCGTCGAACGGGAACCGGCGCTGCCGTGGCTGCTCCCCCGGGTGCACCTCTCGCCGCACTGCCGACCGCAGCCCGTCTGAGGAGAGAAGCGGTTTAGAGACCCTGTCACTCCAGCCATTCTCTCACATTGAAGCCCACTACTTTAGATCAATGTGCTGCTTTTTTGGGGGGGGTTATTGTGTGTCAATGGATTCCAGTACTCCCTGTTGAAAACCCATTCTCTTAGGTGTCCTAAACTGGAGACATTTGAGGTGCCCGTTGTGATTTAAGAGTTAGCGCGTTAGGCCTGCAATTAAAACCACCGCCTGCCAATGGGACAATATGGTGGCAGCAGTGTAGGATCACTACAGGGCACACCTGGACTCGGGGGGCACCACCGGTCGCTGTCACGTCGCGAGGCACCCGCCAGGCGCCAGCCCCCCTCGTCACCGTCCTCACCATTTGCTTCGTCGCGGGACGTGCGCCAGTTCTCGCTCTCCGAACGTGTAAAATCGTGCTTCCTCACAGGCAGGCCTCCCACGCCGGTCCCAACATCCTCGTAGTTAGCACGGACTGGAGGGAAAATAATTGAATAACTTGAATTTAATTCATAACAAGGGGATCATCAAGTTCAACATTTATTTTTACTCAATTACATATGTAGCAATACAATCTTTTAGCCTGATACGGTCTTTGATGACAATAAATAAGTGAGGAGATTGTTTAAACGTTTGTAGCGCTGCATTGTTGCCTGACTAAGCAATGTACAGCGTTACAGTTAGGCACTTGTGAAGTACACGTTTACCCTCAGTTTTAGCATAGAAAATATAAACTCAGAAAAAAATAGAAATGTCCCCTTTTCAGGACCCTGTCTTTCAAAGATAATTCATAAAAATCCAAATAACTTCAAAGATCTTCATTATAAAGGGTTTAAACACCGTTTCCCATGCTTGTTCAAGTAACCATAAACAATTAATGAACATGCACCTGTGGAACGGTCGTTAAGACACTAACAGCTTACAGATGGTAGGCAATTATGGTCACAGTTATGAAATCTTAGGACACTAAAAGAGGCTTTTCTACTGACTCTGAAAAACACCAAAAGAAAGATGCCCCGGGTTCCTGCTCATCTGCGTGAACGTGCCTTAGGCATGCTGCAAGGAGGCATGAGGACTGCAGATGTGGCCAGGGCAATAAATGTCAATGTCCGTACTGTGAGATACATAAGACAGCACTACAGGGAGACAGCACGGACAGCTGATCGTCCTCGCAGTGGCAGACCACGTGTAACAACACCGGCACAGGATCAGTATATGTGAACAGCACACCCGCGGGACAGGTACAGGATGGCAACAACAACTGCCCGAGTTACACAAGGAACGCACAATCCCTCCATCAGTGCTCAGACTGTCCGCAATAGGCTGAGAGAGGCTGTACTGAGGGCTTGTAGGCCTGTTGTAAGGCAGGTCCTCACCAGACATCACCGGCAACAACGTTGCCTATGGGCACAAACCCATTGTCGCTGGACCAGACAGGACTACGAAAAAATGCTTTTCACTGACGAGTCGCGGTTTTGTCTCACATGGGGTGATGGTCACGTTTATTGTCAAAGGAATGAGCATTACACCAGGGCTGGTACGATTTGGGATCGATTTGGAGGTGGAGGGTTCGTCATGGTCTGGGGCAGTGTGTCACAGCATCATCGGACTGAGCTTTTTGTCATTGCAGGCAATCTCAACGCTGTGCGTTACAGGGAAGACATCCTCATCCCTCATGTGGTACCCTTCCTGCAGGCTCATCCTGACCTGACCCTCCGACATGACAATGCTACCAGCCATACTGCTCGTTCGGTGCGTGATTTCCTGCAAGACAGGAATGTCAGTGTTCTGCCACGGCCAGCGAAGTGCCCAGATCTCAATCTCATTGAGCACCTCTGGAACCTGTTGGATCGGAGGGTGAGAGCTAGGGCCATTCCCCCCAGAAATGTCTGGGAACTTGCAGGTGCCTTGGTGAAAGAGTGGAGTAACATCTCACAGCAAGAACTGGCAAATATTGTGCAGTCCATGAGGAGATGCACTGCAGTACTTAATGCATCTGGTAGCCACACCAGATACTGACTGTTACTTTTGATTTTGACCCCCCTTTGTTCAGGGGCACATTATACTATTTCTGTTAGTGACATGTCTGTGGAACTTGTTCAGTTTATGTCTCATTTGTTGAATCTTGTTATGTTCATACAAATATTTACACATGTTAAGTTTGCTGAAAATAAACACAGTTGACAGTGAGAGGACGTTTCTTTTTTTGCTGAGTTTATATTCTTTGGAGAAACAGCAGCTAGTTCCCCTTGACAAGAAAGGGACGTGTATAAGTGCAAGGGCGTGGAGGGCAAACTTACTATGATTCATCGGAAAGTGGGCAGGAGCAACTTCTGCCAAGTCAATGGAGACAGAGGAGCGACAAAGAAAAATAAATGATTACCTGTAAATGCCGTAACTGTCATTTAAGTACATTATTCATACTGCATTGATTACTTGACTAGAAAGTATTGACACAAACCTGACTCTTTTCGACCTGGCTTTTCAAACCTTCTGTCTCCCCTAGATGGGGAGAAAATAGACTCAGCGTGACTTTGAAAAAAGAAAAAAAGACAAAAAGGATGACTGAGCATGCAGGTAAAAACAGACACAAAACAACATGACAATACGTAAATCTCATAAAACAAATGGGTTTAGACCAGGGCTCTCAAACCCTGTTCCTTCAGAGCTACCTTCCTGTTGTAACTAACCTGATTGTGCATCAACCAGCTAACTCTTTGAATCAGGCTAGAATAGGGTTTGAGTGAAAACCTACAGGATGGTAGATCTCCTAGAACAGGGTTGGAAAGCCATGGTCTTGACCGTTCTCATTCCACTAGCCTGGAACCCAATTTAAGATGCGCCCACTCAACTTTTGCATAAATCATCCATTGAAGTCAAAGGTTAATGTGCGTAAAATTCTAGTTGAACTTGTGTCTCTAGAGCGGGTAGTCCATTACCTCTCCTCCCAGCTTTGGGAGCGGTGCATCTCCCTGCCTCCGCGGCCAAAGCCTCCCTCCACGTCATCAAAACTTCTTTGGTAAAACCCTCCATCTCCTCTACCCCGTCCTGCCAGATACACATTTGAAATACTTTATTTGAATCCACAAATCATACTACACCCGAGAAGGATTCAAAACACACACACTACACTTTAATGTTGGCGCTAGCTGGTGATGATGAATTCAACCAGCTGCGATAGCTTCTACTGACAGAGGCATAATCAAGCGTAGAAACAGAGTGATACTGTTAATTCCCTTCTGTGCAGCTGGCACAAGATTGTTAACATTCTGAAGGGTGGGTCTCAGTCAATATAATCTAAAGTGGGTTGTTATTTCAGCACTGACTGAAATAATTTAACAGTTGAACACAACTGTATGCTTTGCCTCCTCCATACCACTTTCACAGAGACTGTTTTCAGATGAAGAAGAGACAAGCAAAGTCACGTTAGACTATTGAGATGCACACATTGACACAACAAGACACTCCACCTCACCTCTTCCCCGTGAAGTGCTTCGACCCCTCGGTGCCCCTGGCCCCACCGGGCCCCCTCCTCTTCCCATCAGCCTGAGCACCGCTGCACTGTTTACAGACATGGAGAAATTTCTCTGTGGGGAGAGATAGAGGGGAAAAGAGGGGGATGAAGAAAGAGAGAAACTGACAAGAATTTAAAAAGATGTCTACGGCAAACAATTATACTTACTAGGTTAGCAACAAAATGGGTAAGGACACTGAGAACACCATAGTTGTAATTTTGCATATTCATTCTAGCATGGCCTCCTATATGAACAGTGAAAGCACCAACCTGCTCTTCCTCTGTAAAAGCTACAAGTGCCAGCGGTGGCAGGGGCTCCTCTTGTAAAATGGGCAGAAAATCCTTATCATGTAGGTCTACAGGGATCTGATAAGGAGAGAGGGGGGGGGGGGGGGGGGAGTATGAGCCATTGCAATGTCAGGTTTTAATACACAAATTACAGGAAAAGGCCATTATATATTAGATTTTTTTTAATGACTCCACAAAAAGGTACAATCTAAATGTCACACTTTTTAGAACATGCCAATATAAGTCACTTTATTTGTATGTCAATCATATATTTCTGTATCCTTTTAGAACACATCAGAATTCCTTTTCCTCACCTCCCTATCCTTGACATAAAGTGCTAGCATTTCTTCTCTCCCGTAGCGGTAGTCCGCAAGTTTATACTTTGGCAATGCAGGAGAGAGTGGTGGTGAGGTGGCAACGCTACTGCTGCTACCACCCCCATGGCCACCCCCAGACAGGGCCCGGAGCCTGGGGAAAAGGGAGTGGGGGAGGGGAGGAATAGGAAAAGGGACAGAAGGAGAAAGACAAAAGTGAAGTTGAGGACAACTGACAGGCCTCAAAATGTGAGACTCCACTGCACCACGTGTCAAACGAAAAACCAGCCTAACAACCCAGATCCCTGTTAATCAACCTTATTCAACATTTCAGCTCAACAAGAATTCATATTTACTAACCATTCTGGTCCGAAGTTGAGTGTCTGAGTTTCTGCCATTCTTTCTAGAACTTCTATGGGGAGGAAAGGGCCAATATTATTAGCCTATTACAACAAACACCAAACTTCAGGTTGAATATTTTTCTTGGAGATGTATTCAGTAATTAATCTGCCAATGCAACTGGAAATCATATATCAATTTCTAGTAGTCAAAGATTACAGACCCAAATTATGGTAAAAAAGTGTTTTGATGGTGTAACAAATATTGCATCAGCCAATCATTTTCCCAAAGGATTAATGTTTTAGATGTAGGCCGATTGTATCTTACAGTGAGTTTGTGGTATTCCAACTCATTCCAGAGGATAGCCCCATCCCTCCCTTATACAAGGAGTACAATTTCAATCGACTGAAGCCATTTTAGGAAGTTGCCCAGTTAGGAAAGAGGCTCCTCAGACACCAATAATTGACAACAGTGTCTCCCTTTCCCTGCCCACAGGCTTTATTCTGGAAATACTACAATAAACTTGGATGTTTGCATGCAAATGACAATAATCACAAACAAGTTATTGTATGCTGTATACAGGCTACCTAGTTAGTTCACAGACCATTCAGATAATGACCCTAGGTTAGCGGAATAAACTCCATTCCATGGTGAAGGAAGCTTCTGATTAACTCCACCAATGGAGTGAAGCAGAGACCAGGATTTGTGGAATTCAGCTCCGACTACATCAATTTGCTCAAGGTCAACACAAATTATGTTAACCATGAAACTCTTACCTCGGACCTACAGTATGTTTTTCCTCTGTAGTTGCATGCCTTTGTTTGCGGCAATCCATACTTTTCCAATAAACGTTAAAGAGATACTTCGGGATTTTGGCAAAGAGGCCCTTTATCTACATCCCCAGATTCAATGTTAGCAGATACCCATATACCTTCAGTCATTGCACTAACGCTAGTTAGCAATTGCACTAGGGCTAGTTAGAAACTCCCTTCAAAATACACGCAGAGACATAAACATGGTATCCGTGAGTTCATCTGACTCTGGGGAAGATGATAAGGTGCCTCATTGCCAAAATCCCGAAGTATTTCTTTAATGAAATGCAACAACTGACTGTTTGCTCATTGCTGTTGCTCTAAAATGGCAACTCTGCACAAATGCGCATGTGCCAATTAAATCAACAAGGAAACAGGCGGTGGTTGTATTTGATTAACATTTATAGAAAAGGTATGGATTTCAGCAAACATAAGTACATGGTGAGCTTTCATAATAGATTTTTTTTTAATAATAAAAAAATATTGACCTTGGTTCAGTCAATGGAGTCTGATCTGAATTCCACAAAGCCTGGTCTCTGTGCAACTCAGTTGTTGATGGAGTTGATCAGAAACTTCCTTCACTGTGGAGTTTAGTCAGCTACCTAAAGGCATGTTCAAACTGCAATCTGTCTAGCTATAGGATAAACAGGAAGCATGCATGGGATGGCCTTTTCGCCTGTTGCAAGCCACGTGTGGGCTACATCCAATCAACATTCGAATTTGATTGATTATTTATAGTGACAACAAACAAAGAAACTGCCAACTCCTTTGTAAAAAAAAAAAGGAAAAAAAGGAATCCTACACCAAAACACCCGTCACAAATGATTTATTATATTCCAAACAGTATGTCACTGTCAGTACTGTAGCCTGTGACTTTAGGTTGTGAATAGGAACAAATTGCGGCCAAAAAAATGGAATTGTAAGGAAAATATTAAAGTTTCAACCTACACATTTCAAGTAGCCAATACAATTGGACTTTTAATGTTTCATGTGGACACAATGTACTAGGCTTAGATGAAGTCTAACTATTGAACTCAAATTACTTTATATGCATGTCTATGTATGATCAAGTTTGTATAACGTTGTTATAAGACAAGGAATTTTCGTAAATTAGCTACCTGGCTAACAACAAACTTTTCAAGTTACATAAAGCACCGTCATTTCATTTCAAACACATAAACTACAGTAGCTAGCTAACTTCCCATTTGGCTGACCATAATTAGCTTGCTAATCCGACTGACTCACGCACGTTCCCCATACGTAGCTGCGCTAACTAGCAATACTGCTGTTAATTAGCTAATGTTAGACAGTGCAACTAGCCTGACAGTTAACATTTCAAAAACAACTATCGGTACCTAGATAGCCAATTTGCAACTGTGCTGCCAAGTTGGTTGGCAAACTAACGTATCTAAACTAGCTTAATAGGTAGTGACATGCTAGCTAGCTAAGTAACAGCATGACAGCTACTGTACAGTAGATAAAACAGTTCAGAATCATTGATGTTGTAGCTACTGTATTTAACCACCAATAATGATACCATGTTCAAATATTAAGACAGTTAGCTAACTATTGGACCAGCTAGCTAACGTTATATCGATAAGGTTAGCGAGGTTAGTTTGCTAGCTATAGTAGCATAACTACTGTTAACCAGCTAGCGAACTTAGTTTTACAAAGCTTTAAGCAACAATCGATCATTGATGCTCAGTCATTTCTACAAAAATGCTAAGTGTCTCGAAAGGAAAACAATCAAAAAGGCATACTGTCACAAAATCGCACAGAAGTAATGAACTGACAAGTGAATCCTTAACCCCCAAACCTCCGTGCGGCCTCCGCCACAACGCTGAAATGCCTCCCACCTCGCTCCGATCCAATGCGGTGCTCCCACATACTTGAGTCCCAAGCCTCAAGGCCAAGCAAACATGCTGCTATAACAACCCTCATAAACGCGTTCAAATCGCTAAAACTGGGCTCTTTAGCATCGTGAATGCTTGTTTCGATAGTTTAGCTTTATTTTATAGCAAAACTGTGCAATTAATCTTCGCTGTCTTACCTCTGCTTTTACTGACAGCACAGGGTTTATATTCGAGGTGTGTGGCTCTCTCCGTTTCAACAAGATGGCTGAGAATGGGTGACGACAACACATATCCCGATAAAGACCCGTATGCAGGCGCGTTCGTAAAGTCTCTGGTTTCTACTCCGATTTCAGAGCGCTCTCGTCTGAGTGTGTCAGAGCGCAGAATAACTGATTCATTTACGAACGCTCAACACCAGTTGAATATGGTTGTGTCGGCAAAGAAGCGTAATTAAATTGTTGCCAGCAGCACAGTTGCAGTCACCAACGCCCTGGATAACATGAAAACAGCCTAACCAGCTCTGCTTGGACGAGTATTTGTGTAGCTAACCAATGTTAGCCAGTTAGCTTGGGAACCGTTGTTTATTTATTGTGTATTGAACCTTTACTTAACTAGGGGAGTTAGTTAAGAACAAATTCTTATTTACAATGATTGCCTAACCCGCACGACGTTGGGCCAATTCTGCGCCGCACTATGATACTCCCAATCACGGCCGGTTGTGATACAGCCTGGAATCGAACCAGGGTCTGTAGTGACGCCTCTAGCACTGAGATGCAGTGCCGTAGACGCAGCGGAACGCTCGGATCAATCCTACTCCTCGGCCAGAGGGTCCAGTGTGGCTCTGAATTTACAAATGGTCAATCTGCCGACGCTCTGAATTTACGAACGCTCAGAGCGCTCTCTGGCACTCCAGATTGAATTTACGAACACGCCCTCCATATGCCAATCATATTCGCAGACTGGCATATTTTACAAAGTACAAATCGCGCTGATGTAAGTGGAATGTTAGACTTGTATGGCAGAAGAACACATTATATTGGCCTTATTCTAACCAACAGTTGTATACAATTTAGAATTAGCTACCACCTTCATATTTGATTACATGCATGACATTTGCAGATTAAATACCCTATCATGATCTTCTGAACCAAAATTTAAATGAAGAGTAAAATATTTATGGACCTCTACACCAGGCAGTGTCAGAGGAAGGCCCTAAAAATTGTCAAAGACCCCAGCCACCTCAGCCATAGACTGTTCTCTCTACTACCACATGGCAAGACCGGAGGGCCAGGTCTAGGACAAAAAGGCTTCTCAACAGTTTTTACCCCCAAGCTATAAGACTCCTGAACAGGTAACCAAATGGTTACCCAGACTATTTGCATTGTGTGCCCCCCCCCCCCCCCACTCAACCCCTATTTTATGCTGTTGCTACTCTCTGTTTATCATATAGTCACTTTGACTATACATTCATGTACATACTACCTCAATTGGGCCACCACCCGCCAACCCCTCTTTTTACGCTGCTGCTACTCTGTGTTCATCATATATGCATAGTCACTTTAACCATATCTACATGTACGTATTAACTCAATAAGCCTGACTAACCATTGTCTGTATATAGCCTTGCTACTGTTATTTTCAAATGTCTTTTTACTGTTTTTTTTCTTTACTTACCTACACACACACACATACATACCTTTTTTCCCCACACTATTGGCTAGAGCCTGTAAGTAAGCATAAGGTCTAAGGTCTACCTACACCTGTTATATTCGGCGCACGTGACAAATAAACTTTGGTTTGATTTGACTCGGTGAGAAAGGGCCTTTAAGGCTATGTTCATCATTAAAACCTTTGTAGGAGCATCGTTAAGGGTGGGTTGCACCAACATGGTGTAAATTAGAGCTAATCTAGGTTTTGTCAATCTAGGTTTAAAATTAATCAGATGTGTTGCACCACTTCATTTTAAATCTGGATCAACGGTTTTAAACTATGATTAGTTGTCACGCCCTGTCCTTAGAGAGCCTTTTTATTTCTCTATTTGGTTAGGTCGGGGTGTGATTAGGGTGGGCATTCTAGTTTTTCTATTTCTTTGTTGGCCGGGTATGGTTCCCAATCAGAGGCAGCTAGCTGTCTATCGTTGTCTCTGATTGGGGATCATACATAGGCAGCCTTTTTTACACCTTTAGTTTGTGGGATCTTGTTTGTGTGTAGTTGCTTTCTGCACTGCATGTAGTTTCACGGTCGGTTGTAGTGTATTGTTTTTTTCGTGTTCATCAAATAAAATGATGTACACTTACCACACTGCACCTTGGTCTTATTCTTCCATCAACGAACGTGACATGTTACACCAATATATGAGGTGAGTTGAAACTAAGTATCTAGCCTACTTGACAAATGAGGCCACAAAGTTGCTGTTATAAAATACTAATAATGTAACGTTAGAACTACTGCAACTCCATCGTGAAAGGTTCTCATGGGTTGGCAGATGTGAATTAAAATCTGTTATTTTCCAGTACTAGACAGAACTAATTTGTTAGCTAACGTTAGCTACTGTATCTAGCTAGTTTATGAACCAAGCTAGCTAGCATAAAATATTATTTATTATTGTCATTACTTAATGTTATTTAACTATGTTTTATTTGTCCGCTTGCCACCTGATCATGGCACATCAAAGAAGTTCACATTTCTCTGCTTATGGAAAAAAAAAAACTATTGTCGGAGCTGACGATGGTGGAATTTAGTAACGTACTGGAGGATAAAAAGACAGACAACACGACTGTCAAAAAGAAGGAAGACACCTGGGCCATTTTATGCGACAAATGTAATGGCTTAAAGAGAAGAGGGACCCAAATCAGATGACAGCTTGCTGGAAAAAAGATGACTGTATGAAAAGATGAATACAGCAGGCTACATACAGTTCAGCCAAGACCTCAGAAAAAAATTGTAGACCTCCACAAGTCTGGTTCATCCTTGGGAGCAATTTCCAAACGCCTGAAGGTACCACGTTCATCTGTACAAACAATAGTACGCAAGTATAAACACCATGGGACCACGCAGCCGTCATACCCCTCAGGAAGGAGACGTGTTCTGTCTCGTAGAGACGAACGTACTTTGGTGCGAAAAGTGCAAATCAATCCCAGAACAACAGCAAAGGAGCTTGGGAAGAGCCTGGAGGAAACAGGGACAAAAGTATCTATATCCACAGTAAAACGAGTCCTATATCAACATAACCTGAAAGGCCGCTCAGCAAGGAAGAAGCCACTGCTCCAAAACCGCCATTAAAAAAGCCAGACGACGGTTTGCAACTACACATGGGGACATTTAGGAGAAATGCCCTCTGGTCTGATGAAATAAAAATATAACTGTTTGGCTGAAATGACCATTGTTATGTTTGGAGGAAAAAGGGGGATGCTTGCAAGCCGAAGAACACCATCCCAACCATGAAGCACGTGGTGGCATCATTATTTTGTGAGGGTGCTTTGCTGCAGGAGGTACTGGTGCACTTCACAAAATAGATTGCATCATGAGGCAGGAAAATTATATGGATATATTGAAGCAACATCTCAAGACATCGGTCAGGAAGTTAAAGCTTGGTCGCAAATGGGTCTTCCAAATGTTGCAGCAAAATGGCTTAAGGACAACAAAGTCAAGGTATTGGAGTGGCCACCACAAAGCCCTGACCTCAATCCCATAGAAAATTTGTGGGCAGAACTGAAAAAGCGTGTGCGAACAAGGAGGCCTACAAACCTGACCCAATTTCACCAGCTCTGTCAGGAGGAATGGGCCAAAATTCACCCAAATTATTGTGGGAAGCTTGTGGAAGGCTACCCAAAACGTTTGTCTCAAGTTAAACAATTTAATGCTACCAAATACTAATTGAGTGTATGTAAACTTCTGACCACCTGGGAATGTGATGAAAGAAATAAAAGCTGAAGTAAATCATTCTCTCTACTCTTATTCTGACATTTCACATCCTTAAAATAAAGTGGTGAGCCTAACTAACCTAAGCCTGGGAATTTTTACTAGGATTAAATGTCAGGAATTGTGCAAAACTGAGTTTAAATGTATTTGGCTAAGGTGTATGTAAACTTCCGACTTCCACAGTATACCTATATATTGAAATACATTTCTTATTAATTCAAATGAGTTTTATTTAGCGTAGCTATTTGTATGTTACTGTCTGTTTTTGCCTCAATATATTTCATGATGCGTAGCCTACATGTGCGCAATGATATGTCAAGTCTTTATTTAGTGCATTATTATAGGGTAAGCATTAGAATAAGCCGCCTCAATAGTTATAGCCATATGTGATAATATCTCATAGGAGCTGATCCTGTCTTTCTTTCAATTTTAGCAGTATTCCTACCATGTTGTTTTTCTACCATGCTGTTGTCATGTTGTGTTGCTGCATGCTATGTTGCTGTCTTAGGTCTCTCTTTCTGTCGTGTTGTGTTGTCTCTTTTCGTGATGTGGGTTTTGTCCTATATTGTTATTTCATTTATTAAGGAGGCCTTTTGCCTTTTGATAGGCCGCCATTGTAAATAAGAATTTGTTCTTATCTCACTTACATAGTTAAATAAAGGTGAAATAAATATACAGGGGGGTAGCCATTTGATTAGCTGTTCAGGAGTCTTATGGCTTGGGGGTAGAAGCTGTTTAGAAACCTCTTGGACCTGGACTTGGAGTGCTGGTACCGCTTGCCGTGCAGTAGCAGAGAGAACAGTCTTTGACTAGGATGGCTGGAGTCTTTGACAATTTTTAGGGCCTTCCTCTGACACCGCCTGGTATCGAGGTCCTGAAGGGCAGGAAGCTTGGCCCCAGTGATGTACTGGGCTGTTCGCACTACCCTCTGTAGTGCCTTGCGGTTGGATGCCGAGCAGTTGCCATACCGGGCAGTGATGCAACCAGTCAGGATGCTCTTGATGGTGCAGCTGTAGAACCTTTTGAGGATCTGAGGACCCATGCCAAATCTTTTCAGTCTCCTGAGGGGGAATAGGTTTTGTCGTGTACTCTTCACGACTGTCTTGGTGTGCTTGGACCATGATAGTTTGTTGGTGATGTGGACACCAAGGAACTTGAAGCTCTCAACCTGCTCCACTGCAGAATTTGTAGGCTTACGAGAAATGTAGGCTTACGAGTGTTTGTTTTAACTATGTATTTCTTATAACGTCCGACGCTCTTAACATGCGTTTCCCAAAGCACCATACAGAGAGAACGTTCGCAAAGTGTGGCTTTTATTTATTTTTATTTAACCTTTATTTAACCAGGTAGGCAAGTTGAGAACAAGTTCTCACTTACAATTGCGACCCAGCCAAGATAAAGCAAAGCAGTTTAACACATACAACAACACAGAGTTACACATGGAATAAAACAAACATAGTCAATAATACAGTAGAAAAATAAGTCTATATTCAATGTGAGCAAATGAGGTGAGATAAGGGAGGTAAAGGCAAAAAAAGGCCATGGAGACGAAGTAAATACAATATAGCAAGTAAAACACTGGAATGGTAGATTTGCAGTGGAAGAATGTGCAAAGTAGAAATATACATTTTGGGGTGCAAAGGAGCTAAATAAATACAGTAGGGGAAGAGGTAGTTGTTTGGGCTAAATTATAAATGGGCTATGTACAGGTGCAGTAATCTGGTGACAGCTGGTGCTTCAAGTCAGTGAGGGAGATAAGTGTTTCTAGTTTCAGAGATTTTTGTAGTTCGTTCCAGTCATTGGCAGCAGAGAACTGGAAGGAGAGACAGCCAAAGAGGAATTGGTTTTGAGGGTGACCAGAGAGATATACCTGCTGGAGCGTGTGCTGCTATGGTGACCAGCGAGCTGAGATAAGGGGGGACTTTACCTAGCAGGGTCTTGTAGATAACCTGGAGCCAGTGGGTTTGGCGACGAGTATGAAGCGAGGGCCAGCCAACTATTGTTATTTTACTGCTGAACTTTAATTACTTGTCACTTTTATTTCTTATTTTATCCGTATTTAACTGCATTGTTGGTTAGGGGCACCTAAGTAAGCATTTCACTGTATACACCTGTTGTATTCGGCGCATGTGACTAATAACATTTTATTTGTATTAATCGCTATTGGGAAACTAAGCCTAGATAATCAAAACTATGGAAGTCAGTACGTCATTGTTGTGGCATGAAGAAAAGTACATAACTCCGATAACGTGTATCTTGGCTCGTTGGTCTAGGGGTATGATTCTCGCTTAGGGTGCGAGAGGTCCCGGGTTCAAATCCCGGACGAGCCCTCCTTTTTCAAAGGATACATTCGTAAATATATTCTGGTTTCTACTCAGATTTCAGAGCGCTTTCGTCTGAGTGTGCCAGAGCACAATATAATTTATGAATGTACGAACGCTCAACTCCCGTTGAAATTGACCGGTGTCAGTAAACCTCGGAAAAAAAGCCTAATTAAATTGTTGCCAGCAGCACAGTTACAGTCACCAACGCTCTGGATAATATGAAAACAGCCTAACCAGATCTGACAGGGCGAGTAAAATGGTCAGAGTGAGGTGTTCTCTCATTTGTGTCTAGAAGTCGTAAGCCAGTTAGCTTGACTGCAGTTGTAAGGGCAGAACGCTAGGATCAACCCTACTCTATGGGGGGTGATAAGGGACATGTATAAGCCTAGGCAACCGTACCACCTGAAATGACATGACACCAAAGACTAAACAACTAACGCCTGCATCGCATGTTAATGAAAGTTATAATGTGCATAGTTTATATATGAATTAAATCGCAACCATAAATGTTAAACTTACAATTTTTCCCTGCAAGCAGACATTCCGATGTAGCCTACGGCTTGTGTATTTCCTGTTATCCCTAGGCCAAGAAAAGATAATGTCCAATCTATAGATAATCTATCTTTCCCTCAACACCTCATGGCATGGTATGTTATCTTATCCCGCTGTATACAATACAGGTAATTTATGACAAATGTATAAAGCATATGATTTATAAATTTATGAGCACCAGCTAACAGCGTATTAGCTTGGTTTTGTTAGCTAAGGAAAATATGTGGTACATTCTAGGTATTACATTTATTCGCCACAAGAGTGTGACATTGAGACATTTCTCAGGTTAATTTGATATATTTTGATACTAAAATGGGTGATAGTTTATTCTGATGTTGTGAATATGAGATTACACATGGAAACAATATTTTTATTATAGTAAATTAGGAATTATTAGACATTTTTAAATCCACTATATTATCACAATGACTTTGATACACATTTCAATTGTTCTGTTAGTATATTATAGAGCAGATCTATGGTGTTACGCTCGTCGGTGGAAGGAAGAGTGGACCAAAGCGCAGCGTGGAAAGTGTTCATGATATTTATTTACAAGAAACACTCAAAGATCCGTCAGGCAGACACTAAACAGAAAATAACACCCCACCAAAACCCAAATGGAAAATCACAACTTATATATGATCCCCAATCAGAGACAACGATAGACAGCTGCCTCTGATTGGGAACCACACTGGCAAAACAACAAAGAAATAGAAAACAAAGATTTTCCCACCTGAGTCACACCCTGACCTAACCAAACATAGAGAATAAATAAGGATCTCGAAGGTCAGGGTGTGACATATGGAGAATTGCTGTGGTAGTGCTATTTATATCCCGTTGACTACTCATAATTTATACATACTGTGTGTTTCCCATGATTGCAGCTTTGGAAATAAATTAACTATCCATCCATTACTCCTTCCTGTGTTGACTCACTGACTTGAGGGACGGGACCAGGAAGGTCACAGTAGCATTGTTTCGCATAGGCGTCCAGTAATTTGGAGTTTTTTTTCCCCCCGAAATTGACACTGATAGTACAATGACTTTTATATATATATATATATATATAATGTGTAGATGTATGGTGACTTGACGTTTGGATGAACGGACCAACAGGACTGCCATGGGCAAGTCCCTTGACGGGTACCAGGAATGGTGGAAGGACAATCTGAAGGTAATTATCTTTACACACAACACAGCAGTGTACAGGCCTCCAGAGTATTCACTCTATTGCCTGCTATTTGGAGGGGATCCGCAGCAGTTAACTGACATAAACAATGCAATTGTATATAACATTGCATATACTGTAGTATAATTTTTTTAGATTGACTTACTGTTTTTCTTTTGCTGTTTTTGAATAACGTACTTTGAAGTCACTGATACTCCACCTGATGTGGTGGAAGTTGTCGAACCAGATCAGAACGCCTTTGAAGACCACCTTCAGGCACTGAGGATTTTGACCAAAATTATAGTCAGCTGTTAATTTATTTTCTGCCCTTCCAAGAGATATATATAAGAGATGTATTTGTAATAATATGAAATAAAATTGCATTTATTTCTACTATCAATCAAGGTGAGACTGAAAATGAACAGGGCGCATGAGAAGGAGAGCCACCTGAGAATAATCAAGGGGACAAAG
Organism: Oncorhynchus mykiss; assembly: GCF_057628025.1. Taxonomy (NCBI): domain Eukaryota; kingdom Metazoa; phylum Chordata; class Actinopteri; order Salmoniformes; family Salmonidae; genus Oncorhynchus; species Oncorhynchus mykiss. Next base: position 59,577,752 of record NC_143029.1, read on the forward strand.
TGCTTCGACATCTGGGTGAATGACTTGGCTTGGAAGAAGGATGAAAGGAAGGCGAGACCTGGGAAAGCTTGGTGCTCTTTCGCTCCTAGCTGGGGTCAACATCCAATAAAGGTGAATATAAAATCTCAGATGATAACTATTTGCTGCCTTGTGGGCGGCATCGCCATGCTGTCAGCAGTACCAACGCTGGCCCAGGGGTTTCTCCAAATAGTCAATCTCAAGGCTAACCACTGGGTCTCGTTAAGTAACCGCCACTTCCTGGTAGGTACTGTTAAGGTGTATGACTCCATGGGCATGACACCACCCTGGAGTTTCTCACAACTCATCTCTATATTTTCCAGGGACCATCCCTTACCAACCTCACTGACATCAAAAATTAGACAGGTATCCTTTATTTTCTGTCTACCATTAACATTATTGCATGTCTAATCAAACATTTAAATTACTATTACTAATAACTATTTTTACATACCTGGTAATCATTTAACCTGTGTGTTTGCTTGTTTACGTCTGTCTCCTTCCCGGTTCCCTTTACTCTGCTCCTGTTCTCCAGGACCTAGGGATTCTGACACCCAGACATGAATCCACCTGATGTCCTCCATTACCAACCACCCTCCAACTTTTCATTACATCAGCTACTGTTATTGTCAAGTTTCATCATCTGCTAAGAAAGAGCAAGACAACTATCATACTGGGCACGTAATGTGAGCTGCACAGATTAGCTAAAAACACTAGCACTGCAAACACTCAGAACAAAGAGGGCAGCAGCGCCTGGACTTTGAACTTTCCCTCTTAGAGTCCACTACCTGTTGAAAAACAAGTGACAGGCAGAACCTCCCATCCACACAAGACCCCCATCCTCTCTAATCCACACACTAGAATTCTGTATTTCAGTCTAATTGCCATGTGAGTGTACAAACAAATCTGAAAGTAAATTGACACATGTACAAAAAAAATATCAATGGTTATGTATTTAAATCTGAAATATTGCTAGATTGGGTTTCACAACTGTTTCATAAGGTGTTCGTTATTGTCAATTGTAACGTATCCCTTGAAGGTATTTGTTAGTTCAACATTATTAATTGTATCATAAGACATACAATAGATATATATTCAACCACAATGGTGTACTAATGAGCTATGATTTTTTTTAAATCATAATTGAGGACTAAAATTATTTCAGTAAGGTAATGCCTGCTTAAAATGAAAACATGCCAGTGTATGAATCAAATGAATTTGCATATGAATGGAGTGGAAATTAGTTCACTTTGTGATCTGTAAGGTAAGTAACATTAATGTGTGTGGGGGGGCATTGAAATCATATAATATTAACCCTGTTGCCTGTTTATTCATAAACAGCAGAAGATGGTAAATACCATTAATCACAATGGTTAGCCTATGCAAATTAATAGGAATACATTTAGCCTAATTGGTAATATGACGTGAGGAAAAGTCGGGATCCTAGTCAAACTTTTGTTTGTAAATTCCAGATTAAATATAGGTCTTCATGTGTATCAAATCTTTAGGCAATTATGGGCTAAATCAATGACAATCAGCTTAAATGTTCATCATGACCTGTGATCGAAACAGGCTGGGGTGTTTTCGGTTCCATTTAGTCTAAGAATATGCATAAGAATGCAACTGCACTGAAATGAATAGCCTGATTCAATTGGGATTCTCCTGAATAATAAATGTTTTTATATGTTAAGCTGTTTTGGTCTATGCATAGACCCCATACCGATTCTAACTTTTTGGTATTTTGCATTAGGCATAGCTCTACATTGCAGAGCATTTAATTAACCAACCACATTTTCCTGGGGTGCAACTGCACTAAACGGCTGCTCAAAACCTTCGATAGACTAGTAGACTGCGGAAATAGTTGTGGAGTTTATCATTGTTATAGCCTAGATCGCTTCATAAAATCTGTACCGTTGCTTTTCCTATGGCTAAGCAAACAAGTGGTAGCCTATGCTTTTTGTCCATCTCTATAACAAGGCCTACATCCTCACATACGCCCTCAATTCAAACCCTGCTTTTAACCATCTCCACAGAAATGTATTGAAGAAAGATTGCATGGTGACAGTGATTGTCTGTTAATCCAGTAAATTGGGAAGTGGTTGGAAAACGAGGTCAAATCATGACATCAGTGATTTTCGTGTCAGAGAAAGATGACAGAAATTCAGAGTTGGCTGATTGTTCAAAACAAAAATCCTTGTCCGAGCTCGTTTTTTTTGAGGTCCCAGTTGTCTTGAACGCACTGAAGTCGGAAGATCAGAATTTGCAGACTTCCGAGTTGTTTTGAATGCGCCACTAGAGACCTAGACTACCCCCAACAAAGAAAAGGAAAGGGGGATACCTAGTCAGTTGTGCAACTGAATATATTCAACTGAAATGTATTTTCCGCATTTAACCCTCTGAATCAGAGGTGTGGGGGCTGCCTAAACCGAAATCCACGTATTCATGGGTTAACTGCCTTGCCCGGGAAAAATGACAAAAAAAAGTTTGTCAGCTTTGGGATTCAATCTAGCAACCTTACAATTACTGGCCCACCACCCTAACTACTAGGCTGCCAAGAAGCCCTTATGTTTGTATTGATGCAAGAAATAGGCATATCTACACAGTAATGGTGGCTGTGATACCAACTAGCCTAATCATTTTTGCATTGAGATGATCGTCCTATATTAGCTAAGTCGACAAATGAAATTGATGAACTCAACAGACACTTAAACTAACACGTAATGCGTAACACATGTAACATCATAATAAACTTACACGCAAACGGGCATGTGACGTGTCAGTGACACGTTACGCGACGTGAACACTACGTCTACATGATGTGTACGTGTCACGTGACATGAATGCGTCGGCAGTTTGACGCCTTAAAAACAAACTTGTCTCCATTGACAGTCAATGTTAATTAATGCCGTTATTTTATAGCGCTAGGAAGACGTTAGGTGACTTGGTGAGAGTTATCAGTAGCTTCACCAATTCTGGCATGAATCACCCCCCATACCACTCCTCGACCAGAGCGTCCAGCGTGCGCTCTGAACACTCCGAGAACGAAACGCTCTGAATTTACAAACGCCCAGAGCGCTCTCTGGTACTGCAGATTGAATTTACTAACCCACCCAAAGTGTACACTCTTTCAGTTATAATTTTATCAAAAACTTTTAAAAATATTTCAGATTGAATTTGGCCGAAATTTGTATATTCATATTGTTATAGATCCTTTGTAAACAGAGTACATAGCCATTACACACGTGCAAGCAGAGACAAGTATGAGGTTAAATATTTAAATTTTGTCCTTGCAATGGCATGTTGTTTGCTTACATTTGTCTGGGGCTTACATTTTGAATGTTAGATTAGATATTAAAACAGTTTTAACTTTAGGTCACGACATACTTACTGATTCTATAGCTTGGAGCTAGCTATGTGGCAACAATTTGAGTTTTTCAATTATAACAGACCATTAAAAATATTGACCCCGACGTGATTTGAACACGCAACCTTCTGATCTGGAGTCAGACGCGCTACCGTTGCGCCACGAGGTCTGAAACCACAGGATGGCCTTTCATGTATGTGACTGTGTCCAAACACAATACATTTTCTGTTGGTATGTCTAGTTTTTCACAGTTTGCCATCACTAAACAGAGAATGGTGGCAGATTACAAACGTGAAATCGACTGTTTGCTCCAGCAATTATCTGTTATAATTTGCTTGGAGCAACTGCAGTTTCCCACTTACTACAGATTGTAAGGTTTAGCGACTAGTGCTTTTTTATTTTTTATTTAATGAAATAATAACGTTACAGTGATTGTATACAACATCTGTTATTTCTTTATAATTTGACCAGAACAAATGGACAGGGTTGACAAGGGGACACAATAGCTTTATGAAAATGTAAATATTATTAAAATAGTCCAATGGAAGTAATTAAAGACAGTTAAGTGCATGTCTGTAACAGGGTGGACATATTATATGGCTGATTCACTGAAAATGTGTTTATAATTAATAAAGTGCTGGAGCTTGGCCAACATGTTTTTCTACAAGTCTAATATTTCCCTTTTTATAGTAAAACAGAAAAGGAATATGAATTCGGAAATAAATAAGGAAAATGTTGCATGGTCCAAATGGTACTCTTTTGTGATATTGACTCATGCCCATTACGTAAAACGCTAAAATTACTCATAGCACTCAACTATGTCTGCTGAGAAGGTTCTAATTCATAACTTTTTTCTTATTGTATATATGGCCGGTTAGCTCAGTTGGTTAGAGCGTCGTGCTAATAACGCGAAGGTCGCGGGTTCGATACCCGTACTGGCCACAGACTTTTCTTTTATTGTTTTACTAGTTGAACTTTAGTGCATTTGGTACCATATGCCAATGTGTATGTGTCATTAAATGTTAAAAGCAAACGTATACTAGTGGTCATACTAAGTGACATTGATATTTGCAATAATTTACTGTTTCAATTAGAATAGATCTCTCAAATTCAAATCTGGACCTTGAAGCCAGTTCCACTGCTTTTTTTCATTATTCTCATCTAATCAAGGACTGATTTAGACCTGGGACACCAGGTGGGTGCAGATTGGCAGTCTACAACATAGATTACATTAATTGATGGGGAGATACAGACATCATAAAACCAACATAGATTTACACAACTGATGTCCAGGCTATGCATTAGTCGCCTCACATCAAATCATGAATGTAAAAGCACTAATTTTGTACTTCAGTTGCACTTTCCCACACTATATGACCAAAGGTATGCGGACACTTGCTTGTCAAACATCTCATTCCAAAAACAGACGTGTCCAGTTAGTTATTTGGTAGAACAGAACACGAGCAGTACTCCAGACCCCCAGGGTAGGATTTGAAAACAACAAGGAAAAGATTTGATTCCTAGGGTGATGTAAAAAGTGTTTCCGCCCGGTCTCGAACCGGGGACCTTTCGCGTGTTAGGCGAACGTGATAACCACTACACTACGGAAACTTGAAAAAATAGGTAAGGAGTAATTGTAATGTAGGGGAGTCCCAAAAACCTTACAACCGGTTTATAGTATAGGTACATGAAGTAATTGGTCAAGATTATACCGTTACTAGCCTACAAGTCATTTAAAGAAATGGTCTAGGATTACTATTTGCACTCACATACATTCTTCAATCCCAATCCTTTGTATCACAAGGTTAGAGAAGGCCTGCTTAGCATTTTTTTACGTGCTCCTAACCGAATGTGTTTTTTTGTTGTTGTTTTTTTGCGTTGTTTGTAACTTATTTTTTTAAACTTATTTAGTACATAATGTTGCTTGTTTTTCTAGAACAGACTGGAATATGTTCCGGGATTCTTCCGATGGCATTGAGGAGTACACCACATCAGTCATTGGCTTCATCAATAAGTGCATTGATGACGTCGACCCCACGGTGACCATTCGTACATACCGCAACCAGAAGCCATGGACTACAGACCACGTCCGCACTGAGCTAAAGGCTAGAGCTGCCACTTTCAAGGAGAGGGACTCTAACCCGTAAGCTTATAAGAAATCCCGCTATGCCCTCCGACGAACCATCAAACAGGACTAAGATCGAATCGTCAAATGTGGCAGGGCTTGCCAACCATTATAGACTACAAAGGGAAGCAGAGCCAAGAGCTGCCCAGTGACACGAGCCTACCAGACGAGCCAAACTTCTTGTATGCTCGCTACAAGGCAAATAATACTGAAACATGCATGAGAGCACCAGCTGTTCCGGATGACTGTGTGATCACGCTCTCCACAGCCGATGTGAGTAAGACCTTTAAACAGGTCAACCATATTTGACAGTTTGAGTAAAAGTATGTTGATTACTCATATCTGCTGTCATGCGCCTGACTCTCTACATCAGCTACACTTAGGACCCATTACACTCAGTTTGATGCAAGCCGCCTTGGCACCCCCTGACAACCGTGGGTCGAGGAAATTTCTGGTTGCGACAACCAATCATATTGCCGTCCGCAACCAGGACGTTACCAAGAATTGCACTCGCCAACCAATCCGAGATGCCAGTGCAACCAAGAGGTAATCAATAATTAACCAATGAGGATATAGCTATGGCCGGACCTTTAAACTCGAGAAGAGAACCATGGAAAAATATATTTCCTCTCAGGTAATTTTGTTCGGGAGTTATCTTTATTTTCTGAAGTAACGTTTACTATGAGCTATGGCGGGACCTTTAAAAGCTAGAATAAGACCATGGAAAAACAGATTTCCTCTCAGGTTATTTTGGCGAGATATCTTTCTTTTCTGGAGTAACGTTAGCTACAATTATTGTTGTCTGCCGTTTTCATTCATCATCGATCAGAAGATCTAGCAGGTAAGATCAGTGTATTAGGCTGCTAGCACGGTTATCAAGAGTGACAGTGTCGCTACAGTAACGTTATCTAACGCGTTAGTGAACTGGCGTTTTGACACTAACACATGTTATCGAAGTAACGTCAGCTAGTTTAACGTCCGATGACTCTGACCAAAATAGTCTGTTAATCCAACTATTTCCATACTAAACTGGAGTTATTATTTGCTTATTACAATAGCTAGCAATATAAACAGTGTATTTTGAGAAAAAAAAAGTTGTTTTTCAAACCTCTTTTCTCTTTTAATGTAGCTATTTGGACTAGACATAGCTATAGGGCAAACACTGTCTTGATATCAAATAGGCTAGGGTCATGTTAATTATGAATCAAAAGGCACAAGCCATATCATATGCTCTTGCTTATGCTGGTGTGGTATAAATGTCCTTTAGCAAGTAGCTTAAGATAACAACACAAGTAGCTACAGTTGATATACTTCATTTTATTGTTCCATCTATTAATCCAGTCTGCTCACTGATTAAAATGTATATTATTTATGCTTATTAAATACAAACTTTCCCCTTTATTTTCACAGCAGACATGGAGCCCAGGTTCAGAAAACTGCCAAATGGAAGCCTTGTCTTAACGGACAGTAAGGATTTCCAGGAGTTACAGGACAAAAACTGCTAAAAGAGCATGGAGCAGGGCTGTGTCTCCAGACAAAGTGGTGGTACAAAATAAGTTATAAACAACATAAAAACAATTACAAAAATGACAAAATAGCACAGTTGGTTAGGAGCCCGTAAAACAGCAGCTATCCTCTCCGGCGCCATGGGTTAAACATGGTGTACACGGTCCAACGAAATGTACATGAAATGACCATTCTTCCATGATGTAATTATCAGATATAACAGAAGCCTCCTTAGCGCAGTAGGTAGCGCGTCAGTCTCATAATCTGAAGGTCGTGAGTTCGATCCTCACAGGGGGCAGTAGTTTTACCAACAGTCTCGCCCACGGGAGAGTAAAATGTTGGCAACATAATTTTTTACACCTTTATTTAACTAGGCAAGTCAGTTAAGAACAATTTGGTGTTTGTCGTCTGCCGAAATTGTTTTTATATCAAATTCAAACACTTCAATTGGCTAATGGTAGGTTGTAGAGGTGCTATAATGCAAAGTGTGTGTTACAATGCAAAGATTGTTTAGCCTAACATTAAAATGAAATTGATCTGGTAATGTAAAACGTAGGCTTTCTTTCACTTATCCTTTCAAATGCGGACAGTTACAGCTAATTTAGATACGCAGTGTTTCGCGTAGTTTTCTTCTGAGCTGTGTACTCGGGTTCGATTCCCGGCCAGTGAAATAAGATATTTTGTTTGACTCACCCTGTGAAATTAACCTCTTCATGTAGCTTGTTAGGAATATATTTTATGTCACTTTCAAAAACTGAACTCTTCGAGGTTAATTTCAGTTAAGCGTTGGTGGTATAGTGGTGAGCATAGCTGCCTTCCAAGCAGTTGACCCGGGTTCGATTCCCGGCCAACGCAGCTGATTTTTGTGTTAATAAGAATAAAATACTGAAGTTTTATTGTAGTCATGTGGTTTTTACTCTCTTTTACTTTGTTCTGTTCTATCGCTTTCTTTTTATCCATCCAGCCCTGAGTTCTGTTTCATTGACATGGCATGCAGTGTATTCAAAGGGCAGGGATGGGGTGGCCTGAAACTACTCTGCCATGTGTTCTCTCAATGATGCAGCATGTTTTTCTTTCAGTAAACAGCCTTTATTTTAGCCTTTATTTTGATTTGGACAAATAAGTGTATCACTAACGCACATATATTCAATATATATATTTTTTTACATAAAATGTTGATAGTCAAAAGCCCCTTGCAGGTATAGGATGTGTCTCGTTGCCAACGGTGAGTCAAGGAAATTTCTGGTTGCGAAAACCAATCATATCGTTGTCTGCAACCAAGAGCCCGCCTGCCCGACTACTCTGCCTGTCCTGACCCTGAGCCCACCTCTGGATTACTGATTACTGACCTATGGCGGATTTGACCCTGCCTGCCATCCTGTACCTTTGCCCCTATACTCTGGATTATCGACCCCTGCCTGCCTTGACCTGTTGCTATAATAAACATTGTTACTTTGACAGTCTGCATCTGGGTCTTACCTTGATTCCTAATAGATATTGATGATATCTGCATTTTCATGCTAAAAAGAAAGTGAATATCTGACTCACTTATTTTATGAATGTAAATCTGTGATAGAAAAACCTTGCAGAATAATGATTTACCATTATGAACACTACCCATGTTTTTGACATGAAGGATATAATATGTTACTATTGCAATGAAAAATTTAAATTATTGGGAGTTTAAACAATTATTTTTGCCAAATACTTTATACACAAACAACATTTTTTGAATTCTATACCAAAATTACAAATATTTTGGATTGAATTTAATAATCTTAAAACAATATCCCTTGTGAATAACAAAAATGACATCTTCCTGAATCATATTTTTTCTGAGTGAATACAATTGCACTAGAATTGTCGTTTTTTAAAATTATTTTTAAAATATATATTTTTAAATGTTATATGTATTTATTTATTTCTTGTTTAGACCTGTGTTTTGTTTTGTTAAATGTTTGATGTAGGGATGGATGCAAATGGTTGATTTTGAATGATGAATAAATAAAAAATATCGGAGTACAATTATTGTAGGAATTGACAGGCACGAGGGGTCTTTCATGACGTCGAGAGATGCGTTTTTGAGATCAGAAGGAACAGCGTTTGCACTGTGTTGATAATTTCTGGTGAGTTATTTGCTAAGTTATATATTTTTGTTCATCAATGAAAATTCTGGAAAGTTCATGGTGTGTGCGCCAGTGGACTTTTGCCAGAGGAGAGAGAGAGATACATTTGCGCAGCAGGTCAAATAATGACAGACTAGATAGCCAATTCTAGATAGCCAATTCAAATCATATTGTGTAGTTTGGCAGGGTTATTTCGATAGTTAACTATTTAGCTATTAGCATGTATTCATGTCGTGTCCGATGTCCTAAAATAACTTTTAACAGCAAATGGCCAACACGGTTGATATTGGTGACGGTTGATGAAACCAACGCTGCATACCCGGTTGTAAAACCGTCTCTCAAGCGCTCAAAATTGGCTAGGATTCTCTTCTATTCAATACTGGCCATGTAATTCTGACAAAGTCAAAAAAAAACTTTTGATTAGAATAGCCTAATTGAGAAGTAACTCCTATGCTGTCATGATCTCCCCTGAACGCTGAATATTTTAACCTTACAAATAGATACACGTCTTAGTTCGCTATCTCGCCCACCCTAGCCATTTAATCCCTGGTTCATTGAATGAGGGAATAATTTTTTATAAAGACATAAAACCTATTTGGTTGTAATTGTAGTGTTGCAGGGTGGTCAACCATCCCGGAGAGTCCTCGGGAGCTATTGGATGTGCAGGCTTTTGTTCCAACCCAGTTGAACACACCACATTGTAAACAAATAAAATAAAATTAACTGCTCAGCAGGACCTTGATAAACTGACTCTGGTGTGTTTGAGCAGGGTTGGATCAAAAGCCTGCACACCCAGTAGCTCTGCAGATGGAGGATTGACGGATCACATGTGTTTTAATCCGTAGCCTATCAGTTCAGTATTTTACTTTGTGAGGGGTTGAGTGCCTTGCTCAAGGCCACAACGCAGGTGATATATAATACATGGTATCAGAGACTAGCAGCATTCCATTGTCAATAACAGTGATAATAATTCATGTTATTTTGCGAAGTGGTTCCTTGCATCATACCACACAATTTTAAGCCACCTTTTTGGCCCATGGTGTCACAGATGTTTGTTTTTGCTTTTTTGGGGGGGAGTGACTTGAGTTTTCGGACATGTAAAGAATCAGTCCTACTTGCCCGAATGACAAGTCTCGAAAAAAGTTCATGTGGAGCCCTGGTCTAAAGGGATAGTCCATGGTAGCCCGTCATTATAAATAAGAATTGGTTCTTACTGACTCCTAGTTAAATAAAATAAATTGTGTGCTTTGCAATTTCACCAGCTGAGGGCAGTATAGTACACTAAACAGTCCTGTATTTGCTCCAGCATGGTTGTCAGAAAGCTAGTTTTTTTCCCACAATCACAGGCAAAATAGCCATTTACAGCTGCGTGTTCGGGTAAGTTTTTCACTGTCACCATTCACCAAAATATTATTCAGTCACCTGGAATTTGATTCCTAAGACCATATAGGCCTATTTGCATAATAAATAATTGTTTAAATTGTTTTTATAAAAGTTGTTTTATAAAGCCTGATATGTCAGATTGTCAAACTCAAGTGACACTTTGAATTCCATTAAAGATGTATATTTTGAATTAATCAACCATGCCCTTTATTGGGTTAAATAGGATGTCATTATCTATACTGTTTTATAAACTGGGTGGTTCAAGCCCTGAATGCTGATAGGCTGAAAGCCATGGTATATCAGACTGTATACCACCGGTATGCCCCAAAATTGCTTCTTACTGTTCTAATTAAGTTGGTAACCAGTGTATAAAAGCCTTAAAGGACCTCGGGGGTTTGTGGTATATGGCCAATATACCATGGCTAACGGCTGTATCCAGGCACTGTGTCGTGCATAAAAACAGCCCTTAGCCATTGTATATTGGCCATACACCAAATATAAATATCCAACCCACTGGGCATAGACGTCAAATGAACGTTTATTCCACGTTGGTTTAACCTAATTTTATTGAAATGACGTGGAAAGAATGTTGATTCAACCGGTGTGTGCCCATTCGATATTATGTACATATCAGGCTATTGAGCATACTAGGGCTACCTACCTCTTCTGCTTGTTATTTTTTTTATTTGACTCTGATTATTGCTTATTGTACTTCAATGTTGAGGGAGCTAGCGCACAAGCATTTCGATGAAGCTTTTATACCGTGACGAATAACATTTGATTTGATTTTGGTCTCCTTCGTTGTGTTGTGGGTGTGACAGATCTAAAGTGTAGGCTATGGATTTCCCAGGTCTAATACATGAATAAAATGTCAACATGACCTAAAAGGAATCGCCAGTGACCCACCAATGAGTCTAGACTCTCGAGACTCTAGTCTAGACCATATGGGAACAATAGATATAGTTTTATGTCAATGCACAATCCATCATGAAGCCATATGTTATGTTTAGTATTACATTGTTATTGATTACTGCATTGTTGCAGTTAGAGCTTGCAATAAAGGCATTTTACTGTGTGCACGTGCCATTAAAAACGTGAAACTTGGAATATAGCCTACAGAAAAGCTTTGATTAAATGAAATAGCCCAACCTGAAAATTAGATATTATTTATTCATATCTGACACCCGTTCTGATCATAGAGGGTGGGGGAGAGTGAACGCGTGTGCATAGCTTCGGAGAGAAGCGCATGGCTTGGGGGAGAGAAGTATGCACGCAGTCGAACAGCGCCTGTTGAGTGTGGGACGTCTACCAATCTTCGTCTACTACAATACCGTCTCTCCCCTCCTCAAGACAAGATCATATAGGCTCAGTGTGGAAGGGCCTTTATGCATTAAAACCAATAATGTGAGAACCCGATGCAGACCTCGTGTCATGGACGTTTAATTGTAACAACAGCTCCATTTTATTTGTGTCGTACATTTTCTTAACCGGCGGTGAAATCATCGATTTACACTAACCTACTGATACCTGGATTGAGATGCGGCAATGTTCCGAGCAATATGCACACGTGTAAATTTCTGCTGGATTTGGCTGGCAGTTCTGTTTCTGCTGAAAGTAGAGGATGTTGGCGCGTACAGCTGTCATGAGGTGAAGACCGCTTTCCAGGTGCGACAGATCGGTCCGCTGAAGTGGGTACCGGAGACACCTGGAACAGGTAACTAACTAACTGTCTGCCTTTCCCGCGGGTCAACAGTGACAGGCTAGGTTAACATTTAGTTCTGCACATTGCAGTCATGCCGACTGATAGTTTTGCACTCAAATATAAAGGCATTTCTATTGCATTGCTTTCCAGTAGTGTTAGTTCAGTGTAGCCTATTCACATCTAAACGCTGTTGCTCTTGTACGTTTAGCCTATTGAAATTACAATTCTGCAGGTACATGAGCTCATTTGTCAACACTTTCGATCAAGAAAATGCACAGGTATGGAAAAGGAGTTCGTGACATTTAGATTCACAGTCGGTATTGTCATTCATCATGCTCATGTCAAGAGCGCACGTGGTTGAGAGGAGTCATATGCTGAGAGTCGGTGTAAAGGAATACTAATTGACAGACACCTCCAAGGTTTTGACTCAGCCCTGACAGGCGAACAGCTACAGGATGGTGTTATAACAACATACAGTGATCTCGCTGATTAGACAGGCCTACAAAAGTATCATCTGCTCATACATGTTGCACTAGAGGAGAAGGTTCTTCCAGGTCCTTTGAACAGCTGTTTTGCTTTAGGCATTTGTCACTTTATCAATAATTGCCATACTGTATAAAGCGCAAACATTTGGATTTCTTATTGCAAGAGCATGCAATGCAACTAACTGCTACAGAGTGATTATATAACCTACTGAGAATTGTTTTAATTAGAATGTTTTGCTATCACAGCCAAGCATCCCTGTATCAACTTGGCAATAGTATTGAATAATAACTAGAATCTTTAAATATTAAAATATTTCACAAGCCCAACCAGCTGCTTACCAAGCGAACATTCTGCCGTGAGAAATTAATGAATCATTTTGCTAATTTCGTTGTCAGAGCGCTCAGCAGTGAGACACATGTGACTTCTGAAGCCCAAGCTTTGAGCTGGAGAAAACCAGAGGGAGGAGAGAGTTTCTCATAGACTATAGACAGCTTTTCCCAAACTCGGTCCCGGGGACCCCAAGGGGCGCACGTTTTGGTTTTTGTACCTAGCACAACACAGCTGATTCTAATAATTAACTCATCATCAAGCTTTGATTACTTGAATCAGCTGTGTAGCGCTAGGGAAAAAAACTAAACGTGCACCTCTTGGGGTCCCCGGGACCGAGTTTGGGAAACACCGGACTAGAACCTCTCTAGAGACAAGGTTACTGATGTTTTCCTCAGATTGTTCCTCATAAGTCACATTTCTCTTAATAATTTCATGCCTGTGTGATGTTGAGATCTGATACTTTTGGACCTATTCAGAACAAATACGAAACAGATAATTGGAAGCGAAGTTGAGTGCAAGTTTGAGGCTGATACAGGATAGGCTTGTGGACACCATCTACCGTATGTCTTTCATATCTGTATGGAACATTAGGCCGACAGTAGCAGTAGGGCCATTATTGTCTTATAGAGGTTTGGCTACACCACAGGTCCACGGTCAGCTTTCTTGGTTAGCATATAATGACTAAGATTAGGAAACCTGATCCTAGATCTGTTTTTTGAGGCATAAACTATCTGGTGCTCTTAAAGGGATACTTCGGGATTATGACAATGATTCCCATTATCTATGTCCCCATAGTCCGATTAACACGTGGCTACTTTTTTTTTTATGTCTCCGTGTCAACTATTAAGGAAGTTAGAGGTAGCTTTGTGAGCAAATGCTAACTAACTTTAGCGTAATGACTGGAAGTCTATGCAGATACCCATAGACTTCGAGCAATTGTGCTAGCGCTAGTTAGCAACTTCCTGCAAACTGCACGCAGAGACATAATAATGGTATCCACAAGTTCATCTGACTCTGGCCCAAATCTCTTTAAGGAGCAAGTGGTGAAGACTGTGGTTTGGGCTTGTATCCAGCAGCTATGCTGATTTGATTCAAAAGACAGTCCCTGGGGAGAGCTGGTGGTTTGAACCCCAAGATCCCCAATTGGTAGCGGCTAATTGGGGATCCTGGGGGTCAAACAGGAAACAAAACACAACAAATAATATACATAACATTACATTATCTCTGTCTCACACTTCAGAAATAGCAGATGTCTTTTCACAGTCCCCGTTGTTCCGTAAGGTGTTCCTTTATCTGTTTTTATTGCTAGCTTGAGTTAGCTGGGATGGCAGAGAGTTCCGTTTAGTCATGACTCTATTTAACGCTGTGCATTTCCCAGCTTCTGTTCTGGACTGGGGACTGTGAAGAGACCTCTGATTGCTTGTTTTGTGTTGTACCGATGAGTGTCTGAACTGTGTGCCAACTGCTTGAACAGACAGGTCGGTGCCTATAACACATCAACAGCTCGCACAAAGACCAATAGGGATGCAGTCAATCTCTCCTCAACTTTGAGCCAGGAGAGATTGACGTGCATGTTGTTGACATCACCCTCCGTGTACAATTTAAGTGCAGTGCCGTGCTTTTCTGTTCTGGACCAACTGCAATTGACCTATGTCCCTCTTTGCTGAACATGACCACACTACTGGGCAGTAGTCCAGGTGCGACAAAACTAGGGCCTGTAGTACCGGGCTGGTCAATTGAGATGTCAAGAAAGCAGAGCAACGTCTTATCATGGACAGATCTCTTCCCATTTTAGCAACCATTGAGTCGATATGTTTTGACCATGACAGCTTGCTGTCTAGGGCTATGCCCAGCAATTTAGTCTCCTCAACTTGCTCAATCGCCACATTATTCAATAGAAGATCTGAATGAGGTTTAGCATTGAGCGAGTGATTTGTCCCATAAACAATGAGATATGTTGCACCAGCCTATTGCTAGTTTATCCATTCTGAAACTGACTGGAGCTTTATGTTAAGGGTGTCAGTGATTTATTTGACTGTCGTAGCCGACGTGTATACGGTTGTGTCGTCAGAGTACATAGACACACAGGCTTTATTCAAGGTCAGTGGAAGGTCATTAGTAAAAACAAAACAACAATTGTCTAAGCCGGCTGCCCTGCGGTAACCTGTACTCAAACCAATTTGAGTTAGAGGGTTCCATTAAAGAAAACCCTCTGTGTTCTATTCGATAGGTAACTCTCAATCCACGAATAGGCAGAGGATGCAAAATCCGTCACACCTGCGTTTTTTTTTCAGCAATAGGTTGTGATCAATGATATTCAAAAGCTGAACTCTAACAAAACAGCTCCCACAATCTTCTCACGATCAATTCCTTTCAGCCAATCATCAGTCATTTGTGTCAGTGCTGAGCATGTTGAGTGCCCTTTCCTATAAGCATGCTGAGAGTCTGTAGTTAATTTGTTTTCTGTAAAATAACATTGGATTTGCTCAAACACATTTTTTTCCCCAAAAGTTTGCTAAGCACTGGTAACACGTTAATCTTGTCAACAAAAAAATGCATTAAAGTGGTTGGCAACATCAAAGGGTTTTGTTATGAACAAGCCGTCTGCCTCAATGAAAAATGGAGCTGTTCGCTTTTTTGCCTAGAATTTCATTTAAAGTACTGCAGAGCTTCTTTTTTTTTACGATCATTCTTTCTATAATTTATATTTGTTCCGTAGTACCTTTTCTTCTTCTTTATGTTTAGTGATGACTTCATTTACTGTATGTTTGCCAGTCTGCTGTGTTGTCAGACCTATTTGCTATTCTCATTGCTCTCATCCCTCTCAGCCATACCGTTTTTAAATTCATCATCTATCCAAGAGGAATTGGCCGTTCTAACAGTCAGTTTCTTAATGGGCGCATGCCTATCAGTAAACCGGAAGAAGCAGTTTCACAAATTCTTCAAGTGTGGCATCATTACACACCACTTGTATGATCGCTCATATACAGTTTTAGGGCCACTCTTTGGAACTTTGGTTTTTTCTAGGCATGGCTATTATATTATGATCACTACATCTGCTGGGTGTGGATATTGCTTTAGAGCACATTTCTTCAGCATTAGATGTGATGCGATCAATACACGTGGATGATTTAGTTCCTGATCTGTTTGTAAATACCCTGGTAGGTTGACTGATAACCTGAACCAGATTGCAGGCATCAGTTACAGCTTGACGCTTCTTTTTGAGTGGGCAGCTTGATGACAACCAGTCAATATTTAGGTCACCCCTCCCAAAAAATACCTTTCTGTTGATATCACATACATTATCAATCATTTCACACATATAGTCCAAATACTGACTTTTAGCACTCAGTGGGCTATAGAAACTTCCTCCGAGAATAAGCTTTAGGTGAGACAGGTGAACCTGTAGCCATATTACTTCCACATCCTCTGACATGAGATCCTTACTCAGCCTAACAGGATTATGACTCTGGACATACATGGCAACACCTTCCCCATTTGCATTTCTATCTTTCCTATATATTCTATGATCATAACTACTACTGCATCATCAAAGGAATTATCTAAGTGTTTCAGATATGGCCAGAATATGAATGTTTTCTGATGTTAGTACGTTGTAAATTTCATGATACTTGTTTCTCAGGCTACATATGTTAATAATATGGGCTATTTTTAGTCCTTTTCTGGGTTGCTTGTATGTTATTAGTGCTATTCTGAGAGGCTGCTCCGAGGTAGACATTTATATTTGAGCCGAGGAACAGGAACATAGGAACATAGATTAGGTTACTTACATTGACTGCACTTATATTTCTCTGGGATATATTACGATATCCATGTCCTCTGTTGCTTATTATGTCAGGGAGGACTAGTGTGCTACCAAACCCAGACCGTCAGTCTCTTATGCAGGCCGCTATGTTGATGTGGATAATCCTGGAACCCCTGGGGTTGGGGTGAATCCCGTCTCTTTTAAAGAGAGTTGGTTGCTCCCACAGCAAGTTAAAATTGTCACAAAAGGAGACATTCCTGTCTTTGCAAAGTTTCTTCAGGAACTCATTTAGTGCAGCGGGGCGGCTGTAACGTTCCGAACCCATTCTAAAGCACAGCAGGGGGCCAGAGAAGATTATTCTCTTCCCTTTGCCAACAAGGGTGTTCAAGAGAGTGTTGTAGTCTTTCTTCAGTTCCTCAGATTGCCTAAAGCGAATGTAGTTAAAGCCAATGTGGGTGACGATGGCGCCAATACTAGAGTAGTTGGCTAGACCTGTGGGCAGGAGGGAGTTGATGTCTTGGGCACAGGCGCCTGGTTGACAGTGGACCTTGGTCGGCCATAGGGCTGTTGTGGTGACGTATGATTACGCCACACCGGCGGTCACCAGTTATGAAGGCAGTCAAATTCCAACATGACCATTTAGTCACTGTAATTAGGCTTCTCCAAGCTCTGATGCTGCTGCTGGTCATTAGTAGCCTACCAAACTTGCTAACTGCCTGCTACTCAGCACTCTATTGTCCTTTTAATCACTCTGACATCAGTGCAAATGTAATCGAAAATCTAATCAAACACTTCATGAGAGCTCATGAGCTCATGTTGCGCAACATTTCTAAAGGCTGTGTAATTGCGGGAGAAAAGAGTGATGGCCGCTAATAAAAAGAGGAGGATCCCATCAGCTTTCTATTGGCTAGGCCTACCATTTTTATCTCTCAACTTTCCTAATATTAAGCACATTGCTTATATTTACAACAGGAGTATAGCCTACCTGGCTGACATGGAAATAAACCATGGGGAAAAGCGTCCTCCATTCGCTATTTAAGTGCATTGATGGCATTTTTCTGCTTCCCCTGTTTTGTTACAGGTGTATGATAATGGTTCATTCTAAATCAAAACAAATGTCACACATATATTATTTAGTGTATGTAAAGACAAGATTAGTCAAGAATAGTCTGATGGGTGACAATACTAGCCTGTGCATTATATATTATCTCTTGTGAATGATGCCCAGCATAAGAAACAATCATTTTTTTTATGCAACTTGTTCGATTCATAGTCACACACCTCATGTAGCCTATCCCATAGGCCTATACGTTTTGATAAGGTTTGTATCACAACTAAAGTGGCCAAATAACTTCTTAAAATTAAGCACATGAATCCGCTTTACAAGGGGGATAGAGCCTCACTGGAATACATAAGCAGCACGTGAGTTTCAATGGAACATTGCTGTGCTTATAATGTGAAGAAATAGTCTAATAGTTTATCAACATTTTAAGCTAAACATTCTGATCAGTTGCATCAGCCACATTGCATAAAACAAGTTTTTGTTGATGCTAGTGGTTGTATTCATTTGGGAAACTTTCGCATCCCACAACTGTCCCAGACTATGTTTGGAATATTTATTTCTCGCACAGAATAGAATAGAAAGGGCAACTTTTGTACTATGGGGGATAGTAGATTGACATAGGCTAGTGCTTTTGCTGTTCGGTAGACCTACTCATGTCGTTGGCTGACGAAAAGTAAATGTGGACACTTCTTCCAATATCTTCAATATGCACCTCGGAATCCGATAAGGACGCGCTCAGTTGGGTCCCTGATGTGTCTGTCATCACTTGTAGCCTGTGAGAAATACACGATGATGTGACAGAGAGTCATGTGAGTGAGAGACGCTTCGGAGTTCGCAGCACACTCAGGGAGAAGGACACAAAGCAGCGCTCCGGGCCGCAAATGGCGTGGATAAAAAAAATATGAAAAAAATAAAATACTCTGTTTATTCAGTTTTACACAACACGACAACACAGAACAATATTAATAATATACTCAACTAGAAAAAATACAAATAAAAAAAATGTGCTTTAAAGATACCGTACTTTAGACAAGTTAAACACACCGGGCAGAAGGCTACACAAGTTAAAGGGCAATCTGTAGTACAGTGACAGAGTAGACACCTCACCATTGTTCCTGTAAACAGTCAAGGGATAAGGGTGGAGAAATGCAACCACTCAAAGACAGTCATGGCCACAGACCGACCATCCACTGGACCAAAAATAAAGTTTACAATGCTTTAAATAATAATCATTTTTATTTTATGTAAGCATGAACAAAATAAAAAATACAAACAGGGCAAAACAAGCTCACATTTTAGTCTCTGACCCGGCAAGATGAACAAGGCACCCGAAGGTCACAATCAATAAGCACTTCATCAACCTTAATGCCCCCCCCCCCCCAAAAAAAACACACAAAGAAATGCTCATCCAACCCTTAAGTCACAGGGGAGTCAAATACAGACTTATTTTAGTTTTAATTGGAATGCCATCAGAGGATGGACTGTTTAAAGTAAGACCGGAATGGAGCCCAAGCCTCATTAAACAGTTTGGGGTTCCCACGCGTATTGAATTAAAACAATTCTAGTTTCAGAGAGCACAACACATCTCCCACCCAATATTTATAAGATGGGGGAGCTGCCATCTTCCAGTTCTGTAGTATTAGCCGTCTAGCTAAAAGAGTTGTGTAAGCAACAGTGTCCGACTGGATTCTTGAAAGGGGGGTACCTATGGGCAGTACTCCAAAAAGTGCTGTAAGGGGAGACGGATGGTGTCATATATATCAGAGAAACATTTAAATATTAATTCCCAGAAACCTGACAGTTTATGACAGCCCCAAAACCAATGCAACAGTGTGGCTGGTTCCACTTTACATCAGACACAGGTAGGATCAAAATCAGAGAATATTCTTCCTAGTTTGGCCCCGGACCAGTGGATACGGTGAACCACCTTGAGTTGAATGAGGCTGTGTCTAGTGCTAAAAGAGGACGAGTGCACCCTGTGCAGCACAGATTCCCAGGTGTCTTCCCCAAGTTCCTCCCCCAAATCCTTTTCCCATCGAGTCTTTAAAGGCACCAAAGAAGGGTTCTGTAAGTCATTAATGATTGCATATACATCTGAAATTGCGCCCCTAGGAAGCTTGTTCAGCTCCAAAATGCTCTCTATAGCTGTATTCGCAGGCCTGTGGGGAAATTCAGGTGTGTTCCTAGTCTGGAGATATTGCGCTGAAATTTGCAGCCCAATAGTATGTCTGAAAATTTGGTAGAGCTAAACCACCCAATGCCTTAGGCTTCTGTAAATGTTTTCTACCAATCCGTGGTACCTTGCCATCCCAAATAAAAAACATGAATGTTTGATCCAGTGAATTAAAAAATATTTTGGAATAAAAATGGGTAAACATTGAAATTAAATTGGGCAACACACTCATTTTAATGACATGAATCCTTCCAATAAGAGAAAGAGGTAGTGAATTCCAAAAAGTAGAAGATTGTTTCAAACTGTCTGCTAGAGCAACAATGTTTTCCTGAAACAAATTTGAATATTTCTTTGTCACTTTAACTCCCAAGTAGGTGAATTGATCGCAGACAATCCTAAACTGAAAACTTGTAAAGAGCACTTTAAAGCAGCCTTATTTACAGGAAAGAGCTCACTCTTGCCTAGATTCAGCTTGTACCCTGAGATTGATCCAAACCTTTTAAGAACAAATAAGGCACGTGGCAATGAGGTATCAGGGTTGGAGATAAACAGAAGGAGGTCGTCAGCATATTTAGCCCTGGTGATGCCTAGGAGAGAAACAAGGCACTTACATATATAGGATCTTAATTTGATGAAGGAAAGGCAGATGAGCTTCATGATTTACACACTTTAACTGAAAGCCTGCACTAACACACGGTTGGTTAAATACTGAACAAAAGTATAAACGCAACATGCAACAAATAAAAACAATGTGCTGAGTTACAGATCATAGAAGGAAATCAGTCAATTTAAATAAACTCATTAGGCAGGGGCGCAGCCATGGGTGCCAGGCCCACCCACTTGGCAGCCAGGTCCACCCACTGGGGAGTCAGGCCCAGCCAATCAGAATACATATTTCCCCACAAAAGGGCTTTATTACAGACAGAATTACTCCTCAGCACCCCCCTCTCCACTCAGACGATCCCACAGGTGAAGAAGCCAGATGTGGTCCTGGGCTGGCTTGGTTACACGTGGTCTGTGGTTGAGAGGCCGGTTGGACGTACTGCCAAATTTTCTAAAACGATGTTGGAGGTGCCTTATGGTAGAGAAATGAACATTCAATTATCTGGCAACAGCTCTGTTGGACATTCCTCCAGTCAGCATGCCAATTGCATGCTCCCTCAAAACTTGAGACATCTGTGGCATTGTGTTTTGTTACAAAATGGCACATTTTATAGTGGTCTTTTATTGTCTCCAGCACAAGGTGCACCTGTGTAATGATCATGCTTTTAAATCAGCTTCTTGATATGCTACACCTGTCAGGTGGATGGATTATCTTGGCAAAGGAGAAATGCTCAATAACGGATGTAAACCAATTTGTGCACAACATTTTGAGCGAAATAAGCTTTTTGTAAATATGGAACATTTCTGGGATCTTTTATTTCAACTCATGAAACATGGGACCAACACTTTACATTTTGCATTTATAGTTTTGTTTAGTATATTAACAGTATTGCACTTTTCATGTAGCATCATTTTGGCCAACTAATAGCCTAACCTCAGATCAAGCAACTTCATGGACTGAACGTTCAAATCATCATCACCAGGGCTAACTACACTCCTGTCTCTTTTCTCTTCCCTGTGGTTCTGTTTCTCTTTGTGATATGTGTGGTAACATTTGTCTGTCGTTCCTTCTCATTCCTCTTTCCTTCTCATGCCTTCACATGTGAAAATAACACATAGGAATGTTTAGACGACAAGGTGGTTATCATCACCAAGGCCAACCGAGCCTCTCTTCTCTTTATTCTGCTCTTATTAGCTATTCCATGTTTCAAATATCTGTGGTAACGTCTTCATTTCTCTAAGGCCTTTGGAAAGTTTGGGAAACAGAAATAATGTTTCCCGTCTTGAGAAACCCTGACTGTTCAGGGTTTCCATGCCTGGATTGAATTCTATTTCAATTTAATAAGAACATTGTGAATGTAAAAAAA
Organism: Oncorhynchus mykiss; assembly: GCF_057628025.1. NCBI lineage: Eukaryota > Metazoa > Chordata > Actinopteri > Salmoniformes > Salmonidae > Oncorhynchus > Oncorhynchus mykiss. Next base: position 59,599,764 of record NC_143029.1, read on the forward strand.
ATAGTTTTGATCTCGGGCTTGCCCTCTCCTCGAAACCGTTGTGTGTCCTTTGAAACGGAGCAGATGACTAGCTGCTTCCAGAGATGACTCAGATTCATGTGACATCTAATACCGATGTGGACGCAAACCACAGCCACTGGCAGGCTGTGTCTCGCTCTGCGCCACATCCAGGGGTAGAGGCCACTGCCACTTAATGTTGTCTGACTCGGTTTGCTGTAACAGGGAGAAGAGCAACAGATAGCCTTCCCGTCGAACATACCTAGAGGTGCATCCAAACCACTCAATTTGTTTGTTTTGGTGGCGGTGGCGTCGTCCCGGGCAACGGACGGTGCATGTAATTTCCAGGCAGAGCTGTTAGCTGGTTGTAAGCCCCTTGTGAGACAACGCAGGGGGACTGGGCCTTGTGAAGATGTCACCAGTCTGAATGGAAGCATTTGAGCCGCTGCATGACAAGCGTTTACAGCATGCAGTGAAAGTGCAGCAGGCAGGGTATAGACAGCAGCTGACAGGCCTAGAGGATAGAGTGAGGTTTGGACTGATATGTGTGTTTGTGATTGGGGACAAAGTGAGAGCAGAGGCATAAGATTGGAATGACTGGCATGTGTTGCTGTGTTTCCATCCATACTGTACTGTACTGTAGAGAAGTCTACTGGTCTGTGTTTCCACCAAGGCCGCTAGGTCTGACTGTCCCCTTAAATTGAGTGCTCTACATTTTTCTCCTTTAGTTTTCCATCTAATTGGTCACCCTCTATTTTTCTATCTCTCTCACTCACTTCCTCCATCTCGCCCTCAACTCCACTACCCCCAGCTAATTCAACACAACCATATGTGCTCTAAAGTCTCGTTTGTTTCTTTTTATTTGGAGTGGTCCAGAAGAGATTGCTTTGGGTCAGGCCCGTTCCCTCTTCAAAGTGCTGACCAGGGGATGGGGGGGGAGAATACGAGGGTGTGTGTGTGTGTACAACTAAGACTCTCAGATCAAACGCCAAGCATAGCAGCGCTTGATATTTGAAGTGCCGAAACCTTCGCTTTTTTAATAATTCTGTGTTTGCTTTAGGTTTACAGTGCTGCGTTTCATTCACGTGTGGTGAACTGATTCCTCATCAAGCGCCGTAGGAGTCTGGCTGCGGGGAACATTAGAGCCAGCCAATTGGATACGGGGGTAGTGATGCGAGGGCCAGCTTGTTTGTTCACCCGCCCGACTATGAGTGAAAATCGGAGGCCCGCACCCGAACCTGATCCACAAAAATAGAAAATGTGTTGTACAGAGCAATTTATTTTACAGACCTTTTTAGATCGGCCTATGTTTCTGCTTATAATTTCCAACATTTTGGTAGGCTATTTGTTAGTCAACATGAATGTAATTAGGTACATGCAGCTTCTCTTCTGTCATTACTTGTTGCCCTAGAATACAAAATAATCCCTTGCTCAACAGAATAATGTCATAAATCAGCAGAATGAATGCTTCAATTTAGTTGACATTGGTAAGGTTTTTCTCTTTCATCTCTGCTTCTCTCGTGCAGCAAAGACATTTAGGGACCAAAGAGAAAATGCAATTACATTCCAAGTGACATCATTTTTAAGGAAATTAAAAGCTGTGAAAACGTTTCTGGAGAGATTTCAGGTCGGTTTGGATGCGTATTTAATGTGTTTGAAATACTATCAGCTTTTATGATGCTGATAAAGATAGAATCTTTACAGACGGTCCCTAACCGTGCATTCATTCTCTCAAGATGCTTAAAGAAATAAATAATATTTCTCCACTCCTGTTCCAGAGTACAAATGTACATTTGGTGTATCATTTTACTGCAAGAAATTATTAATATATTATATTAGGCTATATGAGAGGTTACATACCTAGTGTCAGTGTCCAGATTTAATTTAACCCATCTGAACAGTAGCCAGCAGTTCCCTTGACGTGCCATTTCGAAGTCCCCATCTTGTGACTGTTGAATTTGTTTAGCGCCTCACAATCATCACACATAACATAGCGGACACTGCTATCATCCTCTTTTACCACTTCACCAAATCTTTCCCAAACATTCGGCTAAAGTTCTGGCCCACCCTTCTTATTTTCAACTCTCCATTTTGAAAGATTTTCTAAAATCCGACATTGTCCTTTTTTCCTCAGTGGATTGACATGATCTTTTTCTGCCCAAGTTCCCAAAAGCAATTGGCAATTGGAGTGTGGCGCGGCGGTCTAAGGCAATGCATCCCAGTGCAAGAATCCAGGCTGTATCACATCCGGCCGTGATTGGGAGTCCCATAGGGCGGCACACAATTGGCCCAGCATCGTCTGGGTTTGGCTGGAGTAGACATTCATTGTAAATAAGAATTTGTTCTTAACTAACTTGCCTAGTTAAATAAAAAAAACACATACAAATTTAAACAATATTTGGCACGCTACAATAAGGCCCTAAAGCTTAGGCTTAGACTACGCACTAATGCCAGATAAAAAAAATAACGAAAGGAAACCCTCAATGTAGCCTATAGATATGAATTGCACAAGAATTAGACATTTATATATTTTTTTATGCATTCTTTATTCAACCCACCCACCCGCCACCCAGCCTCTCTTCATACACAAAATATTTCATTACCCTAAACACGCCCGCAAAGCACTCCATATCGACATTACAAGGGCTTGCTGATGTAGCGCTTTGGAGATATATCAATTAGAGGGCAGGCGTGGAGCCGCTCCATTCATAAGCACACACACACTACAGTTGGCAGCTGCTTCCTTGGCCTGTTTAGATATGGCACCCCTCATCACTGTATGGCTCAAATAATGACATTCTTGAGGTCTACCAAGGCTGCTCAGATCACAACACACAACTTACAGTCTCCTCACACATTCAGTCTATGTGGTACCATGTGGGACTCGAACCCTCCAATTTGTTGCTGCAAGCACGAGTGTTCCTATCAACTGAGCCATCGGAAGTCCTTGTGTTTAGCATCTCTCCAACACAAAGACGGGTCACGTCATGTGTTTATGGTAAGGGAATGGGATGGGAACGCAGCATGTTATCACATGTTGCCACATCTTTGCCTGGTTACAACATCAAAAGCGTCTGGCAGCGACGCAAAGCTAACGATGCTCTTTTATTGGCTGCAGTTATTTTAAGCTCGTTACAATAGGCCTCCTCACAGATGAAGCATACACATTGTGCACACACGTCCCCTCCACCCCCACACCCTCCTCTGTACTCAACATAAAGCCTCCGAGTCTTCGTTGGTATGTTTTTCTCTACCCCGACTTACTGACCACCTGCTCAGTAATTATCCCAGAAATGGCTCAACAGTTTTATCTTTCATAAAGGTGGAGATGTGTGGCTGTAGGAAGACGACGCAACAAAACAAACTGCCATGAGATCGAGTTGGAGATACAGGAGCACTTCAAAAGTGTTCAATGAAAGTGTCTCCAATGCCACACATGACCATCTCACGTACTGCAGACACAACTTCACAGCGTAGTTTGGTCAAAGGCGATATTGTTTGTTCACTGTCTGTAGTCTTGACAACGTACGCTTGGCATGTCCTCAGCAGGTCTGTTGCAGAAACAAAGGTCATGTGGTTTGGTAAGAAGAATGCCTCTCTCTCCACAGGTGTAATTACTACCTCTGAGGGTTTAGAGCTTCAGGTAGTCACCTCATACAAGTACTTGGGTGTATGTCTAGGCGGTACACTGTCCTTCTCTCAGCACATATCAAAGCTGCAGGCTGAAGTTAAATCTAGACTTGGTTTCCTCTAATCACTCCTCTTTCACCCCAGCTGCCAAACTAACCCTGATTCAGATGACCATCCTACCCATGCTAGATTACGGAGTCATAATTTATAGATCGGCAGGTAAGGGTGTTCTCAAGCGGCTAGATGTTATTTACCATTCAGCCATCAGATTTGCCACCAATGCTCCTTGTAGGACACATCACTGCACTCTATACTCCTCTGTAAACTGGTCATCTCTGTATATTGCAAGACCCACTGTTGATGCTTATTTATAAAACCCTTTTAGGCCTCACTCCCCGCTATCTGAGATATCTACTGCAGCCCTCATCCTCCACATACAAAACCAATTCTGACAGTCACATTCTGTTAAAGGTCCCCACGGCACACATATCCCTGGGTCGCTCGTCTTTTCAGTTTGCTGCAGCTAGTGACTGGAACGAGCTGCAACAAACACTCAAACTGGACAGTTTTATCTCAATCTCTTCATTCAAAGACTCAATCAGGGACACTCTTACTGACAGTTGTGGCTGCTTTGCGTGATGTATTGTTGTCTCTACCTTCTTGCCCTTTGTGCTGTTGTCTGTGCCCAATAATGTTTGTACCATGTTTTGTACTGCTACCATGTTGTGCTGCTGCCATGTTGTGTTGCTACCATGTGTAACAAATCTCTTCGTCGTCTGAGGAGGAGTAGGAAGGATCGGACCAATAAGTAGCGTGGTAAGTGTCCATGTTAATTATTTATTAGACTGAACGCACAAAACAAAATGACAAAGTGAAAGGAAGAAACGAAACAGTTCTGTCAGGTGAATACACAAAACAGAAAACAACTACCCACAAATCATAGTGGGATCAAAGGCTACCTAAGTATGGTTCTCAATCAGAGACAACGATTGACAGCTGCCTCTGATTGGGAACCATACCAGGCCAAAAGCAGAAATAGAAAACATAGAACAAAAACATCAAATGCCCACCCCAACTCGCGCCCCGACCAAACTAAAACAGAGACATAAAAAGGAACTAAGGTCAGGACGTGACACCATGTTGGTGTCAAGTTGTGTTGCTTGCTACCATGCTGTGTTGTCATATGTTACTGCCTTGCTATGTTGTTGTCTTAGGTCTATTTTTATGTAGTGTTATGTTGTCTCACTTGTTGTGATGTGTGTTTTGTCATATATTTATATTTTATGATTTTTTAAAATTTTAATCCCAGCCCCCGTCAACCGCAGGAGGCCTTTTGCCTTTTGGTAGGCCGTCATTGTAAATAAGAATTTGACTTGCCAAATTAAATAAAGGTTAAATAAAAAATAAAAATGAATAAAAGGACTGCCCTCAGCCTAATGTTCTCAGTCCAATCCCTCTCCCAACAGTGTCATCCCATTCTGAATCTGCTTAATGTGTCTTGAGTCGGGCTAGACTCAGGATCTCTTATTGGATTTCAGTCTAAGTTGGGCTGGTCTGGTGGGTGTTTATTGGATACTAGCCTCTGCCGAGTGCCCAACAACCGGATCCTCCAGTTTGCAGGGGAAATGGAAAGAGAGCCTGTGACGTGACTTTATCTTTTGGACGTTAACAAGGCAACACTCCAACACTCCTAGAGTGATTGGTTGAACAGTGTAGAACAGAACCTCCCCCCAACAGTTGTTTTCTTCTTGTCAAGACCAGTATGTAGGGGATCTAGTTTCAGGCAATTCTTTTACATCTGCTACGTTAGGTTTATTGGATACCACCCAGGCCCCTACCTTATTGGGTGTCTGTTCTGAAGTGTGAACTGGCCAGTTAATTTCCTTTGTTAAACTTGTTTCGTAACATCAAACAGGCAACGACTACCATGTAGATTTGCTTTTGTGTCATTGTCATAAGCGCCTTCTCATAACCACTGTCGTAACCGCTGGATTTGATGGAAAGGCTCCGTATGCTCCGTATGCTCCTTTGCTCCAAAGGGGTGTTAATGACAGGATGAAGGTGTCAGCAGTAGAGCCTAGCAGGTCATCTGGGAGAGTAAGCCCAGTTGTAAGGCACCTCCACCTTATGAAAAAAAAAACGACTGAATTACTGCACAAGCACTTTAGTGCAGTAGTGACTATGTAGACTTGTAGGGATTGTTTAGTGAATGTGTAGTTTATGCACTACTCAGGATACGCAAGTAGAGTTTTGTAGTGTTCAGTAGGAAAAAGTGTTTCCAGTAGTAAATAGGTAGATCTTTACTACTTGATGTTGGTAGTAAATAAGTAGTCACAAAAGACTACACTGGCTTTTCGCGACCGCAGAAGACAAATAAGGAAGTAGTTGGTTGTTGTTAGCGAGCTACTGTTTTTGACCATCCGGAATGTAATCGTCTTCCATCCTTCATCATCCTGTCTTTCACAGCCCTTATGCTGGCACCATCTGTAAGTTTAACTTTCCTTTATGTTTCATGAATACTGTCATGTCGTTGCATAGCCGTAAATCCAAGATAGCGTAGCAGTCAGGCGTCTTTGTCTTCGTCTTGTCGTGTCCGGTGTATATATCTTTTTATATCCTTTTTCTTCGCATATATTTAAAAAAAATGTTCTTAACCTCAACTTCAACATACTCACCTGCAACCCGCCTCACCCAATGTGGTATGAATCTGCTATTTTTTTTAACTTTAGAACCGGAACCCCCAACAGAAGCTAGCCAGCTAACTAGCTACTAGCTAGTAGTCAACCTTTAGCCCGGACAACTCCTGCCAGTCTGCACAGCGCGATTCAACCCAGAGCATATCTGACTTCTTCATCTCCATATCTCCGGATTCCTACCGCAAGCTCTGAACCTTTTCATCTGGATCATCGCAGCTAGCTAGCTGCTATCCGAGTGGCTACTCCTGGCTAACGTCTCTGTCCCAAAGCAAGCACGAATTAGCCTGGAGCTAGCCTATGCTAGGCCCATCTCCCGGCTAGCTGAAGAGGTCCATCAGCCACTCCATGGGATACAATACCTATTTTGCCAATTGGCCTGGACCCCTTTTACTGTCGATATGGAGCCCCACCGATTCATCACGACTGGACTACCGACGTAATCCGCCCGAGGGAGTTTTTCAACAGGCTCCTCCGTCGCGACGCCCCCTGATTGCCCATCTGCTAGCCGCGGCCCGCTAGCTATCTAGAGCATATCGGACTGTTAGCTGAAGAGGTCCATCAGCCAAATTCTTGGGCTACTATACCTATTTTGCCAATTGGCCTGGAACCTTTTACTACATGGAGCCCTGCTGATGCATCACGACTGGCCTGCCGACGTAACCGCACGAGGGGGCTACAATAAACTTCTTCCGTCGCAACGTCCCTCTAAGGCCCTTGGGCTAGCCCTGGCCCGCTAGCGGTGTGAAACACCGTGTCTGCAGCCCGCCTAGCTATTCACTGGGCCCTATGGTCACTCAGCTACGCATGCCTCTCCCTAATGGTAATATGCCTTGTCCATTGCGGTTTTCGTTAGTGATTATTGTCTTATTTCACTGTAGAGCCTCCAGCCCTGCTCAATACGTCTTAGCTAACCCGTTTGTTCCAACTCCCACACATGCAGTGACCTCACCTGGTTTAAATGGTGTCTTTAGAGACAATACCTCTCTCATCGTCACTCAATGCCTAGGTTTATCTCCACTGTATTCACATCCTACCACACCTTTGTCTGTATATTATGCCTTGAATCTATTCTGCCGCGCCCAGAAACCTGCTCCTCTTACTCTCTGTTCACGAATGTACTACACAACCAGTCCTTATAGCCTTTAGTCGTACCCTTATACTACTCTTCCTCTGTTCCTCTGGTGATGTAGAGGTTAATCCAGGCCCTGCAGTGCCTAGCTCCACTCCCATTCCCCAGGTGCTCTCATTTGTTGACTTCTGTAACCGTGAAAGCCTTGGTTTCATGCATGTTAACATTAGAAGCCTCCTCCCTCCTCCCTTTGTTTAATTCACTGCTTTAGCACACTCTGCCAACCCGGATGTCCTGGCTTAGGAAGGCCACCAAAAACCCTGAAATTTCCATCACTAACTATAACATTTTCCGACATGATAGAACTGTCAAAGGGGGCGGAGTTGCAATCTACTGCAGAGATAGCCTGCAGAGTTCTGTCTTACTATCCAGGTCTGTGTCCAAACAATTTGAGCTTCTACTTTTAAAAATCCACCTTTCCAGAAACAAGTCTCTCACAGTTGCCGCTTGCTATAGTCCACCTTCTGCCCCCAGCTGTGCCCTGGACACCATATGTGAATTGATTGCTCCCCATCTATCTTCAGAGCTCGTGCTGTTAGGTGACCTAAACTGGGACATGCTTAACACCCAGACCATCCTACAATCTAAGCTTGATGACCTCAATCTCACACAAATTATCAATGTACCTACCAGGTACAACCCCAAATCCGTAAACACAGGCACCCTCATAGATAACATCCTAACCAACCTGTCCTCCAAATACACCTCTGCTGTCTTCAACCAGGATCTCAGCGTTCACTGCCTCATTGCCTGCGTCCGTAATGGGTCTGCGGTCAAACGTCCATCCCTCATCACTGTCAAACGCTCCCTAAAACACTTCAGCAAGCAGGCCTTTCTAATCGACCTGGCCCAGGTATCCTGGAAGGATATTGACCTCATTTCATCAGTAGAGGATGCCTGGTTATTCTTTAAAAGTGCTTTCCTCACCATCTTAAATAAGCATGCCCCATTAAAAAAATGTAGAACCAGGAACAGATATAGCCCTTGGTTCACTCCAGACCTGACTGCCCTTGACCAGCACAAAAACATCCTGTGGCGTACTGCATTAGCATCGAATAGCCCCCGCGATATGCAACTTTTCAGGGAAGTTAGGAACCAATATACACAGGCAGTTAGGAAAACAAAGGCTAGCTTTTTCAAACATACATTTGCATCCTGTATCACAAACTCCAAAAGGTTCTGGGACACTGTAAAGTCCATGGAGAATATGAGCACCTCCTCCCAGCTTCCCACTGCACACTGGGGCTAGGAAACACTGTCACCACCGATAAATCCACGATAATTGAGAATTTCAATAAGCATTATTCTATGGCTGGCCATGCTTTCCACCTAGCTACCCCTACCCCGGTCAACAGCCCTGCACCCCCCACAGCAACTTTCCCAAGTCTCCCCATTTCTCCTTCATCCAAATCCAGATAGCAGATGTTCTGAAAGAACTGCAAAATCTGGACCCCTACAAATCAGCCGGGCTAGACAATCTGGACCCTCTCTTTCTAAAATTATCAACAGGAATTGTTGCAACCCCTATTACTAGCCTATTCAACCTCTCTTTCGTATCGTCTGAGATCCCCAAAGATTGGAAAGCTGTCGCGGTCATCCCCCTCTTCAAAGGGGGAGACACTCTAGACCCAAACTGCTACAGACCTATATCTATCCTACCCTGCCTTTCTAAGATCTTCGTAAGCCAAGTTATCAAACAGATCCCAGACCATTTCGAATCCCACCGTACCTTCTCCGCTATGCAATCTGGTTTCCGAGCTGGTCATGGGTGCACCTCAGCCACGCTCAAGGTCCTAAACGATATCATAACAGCCATCAATAAGAGACAATACTGTGCAGCTTTATTCATCGACCTGGCTAAGGCTTTCGACTCTGTCAATCACCACATTCTTATCGGCAGACTCAACAGCCTTGGTTTCTCAAATGACTGCCTCGCCTGGTTCACCAACTACTTCTCAGACAGAGTTCAGTGTGTCAAATCGGAGGGCCTGTTGTCCGAACCTCTGGCAGTCTCTATGGGGGTGCCACAGGGTTCAATTCTCGGGCCGACTCTTTTCTCTGTATACATCAATGATGTCGCTCTTGATGCTGGTGATTCTCTGATCCACCTCTACGCAGACGACACCATTCTGTATACTTCTGGCCCTTCTTTGGACACTGTGTTATCTAACCTCCAGACAAGCTTCAATGCCATACATCTCTCCTTCCGTGACCTCCAACTGCTCTTAAATGCAAGTAAAACTAAATGCATGCTCTTCAACCGATTGCTGCCCGCACCTGCCCGCCTGTCCAGCATCACTACTCTGGACGGTTCTGACTTAGAATATGTGGACAACTACAAATACCTAGGTGTCTGGTTAGACTGTAAACTCTCCTTCCAGACTCACATTAAGCACCTCCAATCCAAAATTAAATCTAGAATCGGCTTCCTATTTCGCAACAAAGCCTCCTTCACTCATGCTGCCAAACATACCCTTGTAAAACGGACTATCCTGCCAATCCTTGACTTCGGCGATGTCATTTACAAAATAGCCTCCAACACTCTACTCAGCAAATTGGATGCAGTCTATCACAGTGCCATCCATTTTGTCACCAAAGCCACATATACTACCCACCGCTGTGACCTGTATGCTCTCGTTGGCTGGCCCTCGCTTCATATTCGCCGCCAAACCTACTGGCTCCAGATGATCTATAAATCTTTTCTAGGTAAAGCCCCGCTTTATCTCAGCTCACTGGTCACCATAGCAGCACCCACCCATAGCACGCGCTCCAGCAGGTATATTTCACTGGTCACCCCAAAAGCCAATTCCCCCTTTGGTCGCCTTTACTTCCAGTTCTCTGCTGCAATGACTGGAATGAATTGCAAAAATCACTGAAGCTGGAGACTCATATCTCCTTCACTAACTTTAAGCACCAGCTGTCAGAGCTGCTCACATATTACTGCACCTGTACATAGCCCATCTGTAAATAGCCCATACAACTACCTCATCCCCATACTGTTATTTAAAAAAAAAAAAAAAAATCCTTTACACCCCAGTATCTCTACTTGCACATTCATCTTCTGCACATCTGTTACTCCAGTGTTTAATTGCTAAATTGTAATTATTTCACCACTATCGCACCCCTTATCTTACCTCATTTGCACACACTGTATATAGACTTTTTCTATTGTGTTATTGACTGTATGTTTGTTTATTCCATGTGTAACTCTGTGTTGTTGTATGTCGCACTGCTTTGCTTTATCTTGGCCAGGTCGCAGTTGTAAATGAGAACTTCTTCTCAACTAGCATACCTGGTTAAGTGAAGGTTGAATAAAAAAAATTAAAAAATATATAACTTTTTACCACATCAAAAAGGTTGCTAGCCAAAATGGTATTGTGTTTAGGAGCTAGCCCCATTGAAATGTAAGTATGTAACCTCTGTTCTCGTCATGCTAGCGGTCTTGTGTGTTTGTATGCAAATGTACAGTATGTTCATATTAGTATACTTACCCATTCTACTTACCTCTTTTCACCTGTTGCCAAGGAGGCCCTCGACATAAGACGGGAGTTTTTTTCTGTGCTGTCTTACGCGATTCCTGTTAGCAGATGATTGACAATGGCTTATAATTGGTTGTCTCTTGTGCTTGTCTTTATTTTCTAAAAGGTTAAAAGGTGGAGAAATGTGGCTGAAACAAAAAAAGAGGATCTGAAGATAGTTAATTAAGTCAAAGCTGAATGAAGACAAGTCCTCAAAGGGATTAACAAAAAAGTACAAATATGTCATTTAATATGTAATTATTTTAATAATAAAAATGTGAGTGAAAGAGACTGTCATTTCTTCAAACAATCATCTTTATTTAATAACAATTGCAATAATGGAGAGGTTAATAAATCAGATGGAGTGTTAAGGGCCCAACGAATGGCGTTGGGTCTCAGCTTATATAGCCAAGTATCCTAATGGAACGATATAACACGTGATTATAGCTTACCATAGCCTCACATCTCTCAAGCAGTGTGTAATGGTTGCTATGTGTGTGTGTCAAAAGAAGATTAGGGTTATGACCAGGTGGCCTTTTCTGACTGTAACGAGTGCGCTGAGAGTCGGGAAGCAAGTTCAGGGAGTGAGTGTTTCAATAAATAAACACAACTAAATACAAAACAAGAAACACGAACAACGTAATCAGGGAAGTGATGGAGTCCAGGTGAGTCTGATGACGCGCAGGTGCGTGTAACTATGGTGACGGGTGTGCGTCATAATGTGCAGCCTGGTGACCTGGAGGCCGGAGAGGGAGCACACGTGAAACTGACATTGTATTCAGCTAATAGTATGAGATCAAACCCAATTCTCAGTTCTCATTTTCTAAAGAACATCTTGTTCTTGTTTCTTCGAAAATGGGAAGCTACATATGGATAAGATTGTAGCTTGTGACAGCTGGCCTAGACCTTTTCACGTGACAACACCCCCACAGCAACAGCCACTTTTCCGATTTTCACAAGCTTAAATAAGTTTAACGAGATTTTTCCCTCACAGTTTGTATAAACATATTATTAATTGTTTGATGATATAACTACAGTTAGAAACTTTAGGAATTAACATGTGCAATAGTCTAGTAGTGACACAGTAGTGAAACAAGAAGATGCCAATAGTGATTATGAAGAGGCAAACCGTAGTAAATATGTGAGTTTCAATAGTAATTCTGTGGAAATAGTAATTATGTAGGAAATGAAAATGATCAGGAGCAATTCAGTAGTGATCAGTAGTGACATAACACTACACAGACTACACAGACGCAGTAGTAATTGAGTAGGCATACAGCAGTAACATGTTGGCATTAAATAGTAATTCAATAGTGAACATGTAGGAATTGTGTACGTATGTGTAGGTTTTAAGTAGTAGATAGCCAAAAGCTCAGTAGTTACACACTAGTCATTAAGGGAGACTAATGTAGTGATTTGTTCACCAGTAGTGAAACGTCCCAATTTATCACTCATTACTACTTTAAAAAAAAGACATAAATCACTACTGGTTAACTACACATCTCAGTAGCAATCAAGTAGTAAAACCAGTAGGTTTTGTGTAGATCTTGTGTAGTGATGAGTAGTAATTCAGTAGTACTTTTTCATGAGGCCATGGTCAGTCAAACAGCTGTTTGGGCAGACAGTCAGAGTGCTTTAGATAGGCAAGGCCTGTGGCTGAAGCTAAACCCTCTAACTGTTTTAAAGCACCCTCTTCGCAAACCTCTCAGCCTCCACATCCAACAACCCAGTCCCCTATCCCCTATTGCCCCTCAACCCTCAACTCCTTTGACCCACATCCAACATTCCCTAGTTCCCTCCGACTCTGTCCTCAAACCCTCTATCCCCACATCCACAATTCCACCAGTCCACTAAGCCTCAAGTGGCCCCTCTACTTGAGCCCCTCTGCTCCTCCCCCTCCTTCTCAATCCTCTAACCCACATCCAACTGCCCCAGTGGCCCATAACCCTGCCCTCAACCTCTTTGCCCCCAAATCCAATAATCCACTAGACCTCTAGCGCCCCCACATCCAACAACCCAACAGTCTACCAAGCCCCAGGTGCCCCTTGGCCCCAACCCGTCTGAACCACATCCAAGCCTGCCCGGCCCCCTGGCCCTGGCTCTGGACCCCTGCGCCAGTCACTGTGGGCACTGCCAGCTCGAATGCCTGGAAAAGCCTGACATTCCAGGCGCGATTCAGGGCCGTCCAAAAATGCAGGTATGCGGCAAAGCCCCTTTTGAGCCGTGTTTTCTTTAACCACGGTCCCGCCCAAGCACAGCAAATCAATACAGTGTAAATATCCTGCAGGTTCACTGGATGGGACGACTTCAAAAGGACAGCGCTTCCTGAGGTGGAAGAGTCTAGTAGAGAGAGAGAGAGGCAGCAATATGTAGAGGACTAAACTCCTGCATTAATGACCTGTTTTCCCACAAAGTTATTCCTGCTCATTGGAAAACATATCCAAAAGGCAGCGTCAGGAATTCGCCGCCCTCCCCGCCAGTAACCTATCCAAATCAAAACAACATTTCCACTCAAAACAAAATGTCCACGCCTTATTGACTAGATGTGTGATGCAAGCAAATTGTGCCTGTGATGTATTTTAAGGAAGTCTGACTGCAAAACCAAGGGCGCTTCTCTACCATCAAGACTTTCTCCCATTTTTACCCACAGGGTACCCAAGGGCACTGAGACGTGGCGGAAGTAATTATGACCAACAAGTTGAGACTTCGTGAATGAGCAGTGGCTTAATACGCCCAATTAGTCCGGAGGTATTTGTCACCTGAGGCCAATTAGGGAATTAAAGGGCTAGGTTGACATTCTGACTCGGCACTCTGAGCTGTGTGTGAATGTCTGGCCAGGCAGAACGAGCGGAGTGGCGCACACACTAATCGCTAATTTACCACCAGGACCTGTGGAGTTGGTCCTTGCCCCACCAACTCTTTTGGGTCTGTATCAAATTACATTAGTGCTAAGGGACTGTAGGGATACCCTGCAAGAGACTAAAGCATTGTTGTATAAGGGCCAGGAGTTTTGCACTATAAGGGACGTAAGCCACATCGAGACCATGAGCTACAATGGCTGTTACCTGTAAAAAAAATGTACCATGCTTTTGTTGAAAGGAAAATATTTTGTTGAGAGGAAATGTATCATAGTAACTGACTATATCTTAGATTCAACATCCTAGAGATTGCAGTGCTTTCAAGCTTTTGTTCGTACTACAGTGTGTCTCAGATATTACGTTTACACAAAGGGAGGATTAGCAAAGGTCACTTCAGTAGGCTGTGAATCACTTGCTATTGTTCAGCTCCCTTTGACGTTGGCCTCTTTGCGAATTGCAAGACCTGTCCAATATTAAAGGACTTGCAACAATCTGTTCGTTACTTCACCCCACAACATACTGGTTCTTCTCATCAGCGTTCAATGAAGTCCATAACAGCAATCTACCCACCGTATGGACAACATAGATAAGACCTTGGTTATAATCAATGTTCTGGAATATTCCGGACACCGTCGACCTGTCCTGATAGCGGCTGTTGGTGGCTGTGGCTGCCAAAGTCTTTATGGGTATCTCTTTCTCCCCCGTCGCTAGACATGAAGGACTGGGAGGCCAAGCTGGATTCCACTGTGAGTCTGTGGCCTGGATATTAGTTTCATATTGGAGATAAACAGAGTGGTGAGCCAGCCAGGAGCGAAAGGGTCAGGGGCATAGAGAGAAGAGCATGGTGAAGGGTTCTGGGAAAGAGACAGAAGGAGAGATGGGGTCAGGAACAGAGTGCGAGAGGTCTAGGATAGAGGGTCAGCAACACATATAAACAGGGCTTGGATCCCAGAACAAGGGCCTGGAGACAGACGGAGAAAACAGATGAAGGCAGAGGGGCAGTCTGAGACAGAGAACAGGTGGGGAAAAAGAACCAGACATAAGAAGGAAGGGTGTTCTGGGACAGAAGAAAAAGGAGGGAGACAGTCAGACAGATAGAGGGAAAGACGTGTGGAGGTCGGTCCAGTCGTGACTCCATTCCTAGGTGATTGGAAAAGATGGGGGCTCAGTGGACTCTCTCTCCCTCTGGGTAATTAAGTGACAGCCATGTGGCGCTAGGGACATGTCAAACAAATGAACGAGAGAGGGAATGAGACAAGTGCAACCCTATTGTGTTTCAGGAGTGGATTTGGACTAGGGAAGCTTTAGGCCTGATGTATAGGCCCACACCACCTGCCCCCCACTCCCCTCACCTCTTCAACCAACCCCCAAAATGAGTTATCGTATCAGGGCACAGCCTTATGAGCACTTGGCTGGAGGGGACGAGGGTGGTGGGGGACAGCAAGTGGGACGAGGGGGTGGGGGGCAGCGAAGAGGGGAACGGCAGAGGGGGAGAGTTTCAATATTACACGTTCTGCTAACTGTGGACATCCTCGGTGATGTCATGGCCGTGTTTATATATGGAACTGACAGTATGAGAGTGGTAGAGGAGGGTGTCAGGCAGCATGTCATGACAGGGTGGACTGACTGATGTGGGAACTGTGTTGATGTCATGGTGCCTGATTGAGCCTCACTCAGGTTCATATTAGATCGTATTAGATTACTCTTTATGTGGTTTATTATGGGCCAAGATATCATGTCTAGTGTGAGTCCAGTTTATAGAGTGATGTAAAAGTCCCAACGTGACTCACATTGTGTGTGTGTGTGTGTGTGTGTGTCTGCGTGTGCTTGCATAGGCTATATGATCTAACACATTCACCAGTACTATTTATACTCCAAGCAGAGCTTGTGTTTTTAGTGGTAAGCTCAGCATGTATGAAATTCTACATAATCTTATATACTTTCTCTCATTTTCTCTCCTCTTTTTCTATGCTCAGGTTGTACAGTACATTCGGAAAGTATTCAGACCACTTTCCTTTCTCCAAATTTTGTTTACGTTACAGCCTTCTAAAATTGATGAAATCATTTCCTCTCGTCATCAATACGCCATAATGACAAAGCGAAAACTGGTTTTTAGAACTTTTTGCAAATGTATTAAAAATAAAAAACAGAAATACCTTTTGCATAAGTATTCAGACCCTTTTCTACGAGATTCTAAATTGAGCTCAGGTGCATCCTGTTTCCATTGATCATCCTTGAGCTGTTTCTACAACTTGATTGGAGTCCACCTGTTGTAAATTCAATTGATTGGACATGATTTGGAAAGGCACACACCTGTCTATACAAGGTCCCACAGTTGACAGTGCATGTCAGAGCAAAAATCAAGCCAGGAGGTCGAAGGAATTTTCCATAGAGTTCCGAGACAGGATTGTCTCGAGGCACAGATTTGAAGATCCCCAAGAGTACAATGGCCTCCCTCATTCTTAAATGGAAGAAGATGGAACCATCAAGACTCTTCTCAGAGCTGTCTGCCCAGCCAAACTGAGATTTCGGGGGAGGTGACCAAGAACGTGATGGTCACTCTGACAAGATGGGAGAACCTTCCAGAAGGACAACTATCTCTGCAGAACTCCACCAATCGGGCCTTTATGGTAGAGTGGCTATGAGGAAGCCACTCCTCAGTAAAAGGCACATGACAGCATGCTTGAAGGTTGCCAAAAGGCACCTAAAGGACTCTCAGACCATGAGAAACAAGATTCTCTGTTCTGATGAAACCAAGATTGAACTATTTGGCCTGCGTCAGATCTGGAGGAAACCTGGCACTGTCCTTACGGTGATGCATGGTGGTGGCAGCACCATGCTGTGGGGATGTTTTTCAGTGGCAGAGACTGGGAGACTAGTCAGGTTTGAGGGAAAGATTAACGGAGCAAAGTACAGAGAGATCCTTGATTAAAACCTGCTACAGAGCGCTCAGGACATCAGACTGGGGCAAAGGTTCAAATCAAATCAAAGTTTATTTGTCACGTGCGCTGAATACAACAGGTGTAAACCTTACAGTGAAATGCTTACTTACAGGCTCTAACCAATGGTGCTTAAAAAAAAGGTATGTGTGCGTCTGTGTGTGTGTGTGTGTGTGTAGGTAAGTAAAATAAATAAAACAACATTAAAAAGACATTTGAAAAAAGAGTAGCAAGGCTTTATACAGACACCTGTTAGTCAGGCTTATTGAGGTAGTATGTACATGTAGGTATTGTTAAAGTGACTATGCATATATGATGAACAGAGAGTAGCAGCAGCGTAAAAAGAGGGGTTGGCGGGTGGTGGGACACAATGCAGATAGCATAGTAAGCCAAGGTGCGGGAGCACTGCTTGGTCGGGCCATTTAGGTATTATGTACATGAATGTATAGTTTAAGTCACCTTCCAATAGGACAACAACACTAAGCATACAGCCAAAACAACGTAGGAGTGGCTTCGGGACAAGTCACTGAATTTCATTGAGTTGCCCAGCCAGAGCCCGGAATTGAATCCAATCAGACATCTCTGGAGAGACCTGGAAATAGCTGTGCGGCGATGCTCTCCATCCAACCTGACATAGCTTGAGAGGATCTGCAGAGAAAAATGAGAGAAACTCCCAAAATACAGGTGTGCCAAACTTGTAGCGTCATACCCAAGAAGACTCAAGGCTATAATCGCTGCTAAAGGTGCTTCAACAAAGTACTGAGTAAAGGTTCTGAATACTTATGTAAATGTGATATTTCCATTTTTTGTTTTTTCATTACTTTTTTAGACATTTCTAAAAAACTGTTTTTGCTTTGTCATGATGGGGTGTAGATTGATGTGGGGGAAAAAAAACAATTGAATCCATTTTAGAATAAGGCTGTAATGTAACAAAATGTGGAAAAAGTCAAGGGGTCTGAATACTTTCTGAATGCACTCTATCTATACAGTATATTACTGTCTGTAAATAGGGACCTTGTGGTAGTTAGTTGTAAGGGCATGAGATCAGCAGAAGACAAGGCAGGTTGAAGTACTTAAAGTGTACTTTTGTTTCAGGTCTTGGTGGTCCAATGGATGAAGTTGCCATATGATACACCATATCCAGTCAATAATTGCTGTAGCAACAAAGCCCAAAAATGTGCCTCTGAATTAGGCTTAACCTGTTCTATTTGAATGGACACTGGTAGAGCAAGACTGCACATCCTCTCCTTGAGAAACCAAGTAGGATCTGCCTCACAGCACCCATAATGAAATAATGAATGTGCCCGAGTTGGCGGGAGGCCGTGACAGAGAGAGAGCACAGTGGTGAGGGGAGCCGAGCGTTCACTTCACCATAGAGTCCAGTACTCCAGTACACCCCCCCCCCACCCCCCCCGACTGCACACCGTTGTTGTTGTAGCCCCGGACAAAAACACCTGATTCAACTTGTCAAGGGCTTGATGATTGGTTGACAAGTAGAATAGGTGTAAGACCAGAGTTGGGAAACACTGCTCTATATGGTGATGTGAGACATGTTCTGTTTTGTAAAAACTTTCCTGCAGTCAAATGAACAAATGGCCCTATGGTGGCCTCATGGGCGGAATATTATTTATATTTTGGACCCTGATTTAGCCCACTGCAGTAAAAATGCTCACCCTGAAGTGTTCTGGCTGCATGATGAACAAAGGCTAGAATTTATTTTCAGAAAGGCTTTCGATATGGCTCAATTAATTTTTTTAAAGCCTGGGGGGAGAAGGATATTTGTATTGTTTTTGTATTCTAATGTGACAAGGTAATCGATAGCTGTACTTTGTTATAATTCGTTAAATGTCATTTTTGTTTTTTGTATTTTGTGCACAAATAGCGTCTTATAAGCCCATAAGGGCTATGCAGTGTATGACACAGAAATAAAATCAATCAAATATAGACCTAACCCTGTCCTCTCTCCCCCTCTGTCCCATCAGATGTGGACCTGTTGGTGTGTAAGCACCAGGGCCCGTCCTGCTGCACCCGCAAGATGGAGGAGAGCTACCAGGAGGCGGTGAGACGAGAGACCCTTCAGAATGTCCGCTCCTACAGCTTCGAGCTGAAGTACCTCATCTCCGGCCACGCCACTGCCTTCCAGGGTAAGGAGAGGGGGGAAAGTGGGATGGGATGGGAAGGCCTTTTAGGGAATGGAGTGATAGTGGGACAGGTACGGGGTTTTAACCAGGTTAGAGATAGAGGATCTCTTTCCGTTTGTAAACCAATTTGGACAAAACGTCACCTCCCTAAACCACAAGAAAGGAAATGGAACAGAGAAAGCTACTTCATAGTACTTGGATGAGGCCTGTAAACGAATCTCTTTGCTGACATACAGTTGAACTTGTCTATATTTTCCACCAGCATAAACAGTTGAAAACCAAACAGTTTTATTTGTTTTGATAGTTATTTGTAAAAATATATATATATTTGTTGAGGAATTCATTCAAATGTTTTTCTTCCAATCCTCTTGGGCCACTGTTGCTGGCTCCAGCTCTAGTTCCTGACTCTTGCTCTGGCTTGTTTTTGATTGGTCCAGATGGCACAGCTTTCTTCTTTTCCCCTCAGTGGTTTTGGCAGTAGCTGGGTTGTGGAGAGGTAGACTAGGGAGGGTAGAGAGTGGAATGGGTGGTGGGTAGGTAATGTTGGCAGTTATATGTATTGTGGAGAGGCAGTGGGAGCCTGGAGACTAGGGAAGGTATAGCAGAGGCAGTTAATGGAGGACTCTGCTTTTTTCACGCAGAAAAGGAAAGATAAAATGCAGGAAAAAAATATTGCTGCGTTTTATAAACGCAGATCTAAAATACTTATTTTTGTTAATTCTGCTCGGCTTCAGTCAAGGTTCACTCCAAATCATGAATGTAAAAGGACAAATTATGTGCTTCAGTTGCACTTCTCCACTTGGATTAAATATCTTTGCCCTTGTCATTGGATCACCAGAAAGCACTCTGACTGATCTGTGAAGGCTACTTTTCTCTGGTACTTTCCTCCTGTGTGGTTTTTCTTCGGTAGCAAGTTAAAATGCAAGATTAACTTCAAGAAAAACATTAGGAAATGTAGCTGGCTACCCCTTTTTCTCCCCAATTTCGTGATATCCAATTGGTAGTTACAGTCTTGTCCCATCGCTGTAACTCCCATACAGACTCGGGAGAGGCGAAGGTTGAGAGCGTCCTCCAAAATGACCCTGCCAAGCAGCACCTTTTCTTGACATACTGCTCACTTAACCCCGAAGCCACAACAATGTGTCAGAGGAAACACCGTACAACTGGCGTTTAGAGTCAGCTTGCAGGCATCTGGCATGCCACAAAGGAGTCAGAAGAGCGCGATGGGCCAAGGCCATCCCGGCCGGCCAAACCCTCCCATAGCCTGGACGATGCTGGGCCAATTGTGCGCTGCCTAATGGGTCTCCCGGTCACGGCCGGCTGTGACACAGCCTGGGATTAATCCCGGGTCTGTAGTGACGTCTCAAGCGCCTTAGACAACTCGAGAGGCCCTAAACATGAGAAATATGAAGGCCATGCATAGTTTTTTGCAAAAATTACCTTGCTTTTTCACCGAAAGCTAATTTACTTAGCTATGTGTGGCTGCTAGCCAAATAGCATTGCACTTCGGTTGTCATCTGATGAGAACTATTTTCCGGCAAATGTGTTGGTTGCACTAATGTATTTTGTGTTAAGTAAACTATAGTATCACACCCCTTATCATTCTATTGAAGCAAAATACCATGGTTGAACTTCAATATAAAATGCAGGTAAAATGGTTTATAAGGCAGGTTTTTTTATGGTCTGCAGTTTGAAAATGCAGATTTCTGAAAGTTATGTGACCTCTGGTACCCTCTCACCCACTGGTACCCTCTGGGCCTCTGAGCCTCTGGGCTGCAGTAGTTTATGAGCGGAAGTCTGTCTACTGTGCCACTTTCTGCCTGCTTGGCTTTCTCTGAGGGCAGCAGTAGATAGATGGATGGTTGGCAAGTCTGCCTGAGGGGCTAGTTCGGCTGCCAGAGGGGCTTTTACTGGGCCAAGCAAGGCCAGCTCCGGTCCAGCCCCCCCAGCCTTGTCCTCTCCGATTGGGGTGACTGGTAATTGCAATGTCATTTGAAATTTCCTAAACGGACAGATTTGTCTCTGTAAACCTCCAGTGCTATCCCGCAAAGTCTACTGGCGAGCGGTTCTGAATGTTTTTGGTGCTGCAGGAATTTGTGTACCATGCAATTTGTTTTATAAGACAATGTACTGTGTGCATAGGCATTATGCTGGCCAGTTTTGTTTTATATGATTGTTGTTCGGATACCAGTGGTTTGTTGGACTCCTTCATGGAAATATGTGTGCATGATATATGTAAGTACGTGAGAGTGGGTCAAGTTGAGCCAAAGGGTTAGTTGAGCCACCGCTTGTTTCTAGGAAACCATACACAAAATGTATCATGTGACCAAATATTTAGGAAGAGTTCATCATTTCATGGAGTCTGATGGAAGAAATCACGTGGAAAAAGTGATTAGCAAGTTTGGTCCTAAAAACAGATTTTCACCAACTCAAATGAATGTATTGTTATAGGTTTCATGATCCTTGAATCTAAAACAAAGTATTACTTTGATACATAATTTAGGGTCTCTATAAGCTTCAATATGAGGTCCTCAATCTAGCATGAAAGGACATCCTTGTAGCTGTGTGGGCTAATATAGTCAAAATGTTTGCCTTGGGGTAAGTTGAACCAATGGCATACTATGCAGAGTATTTTTGCAATGTGTCATGCATATGAACTCAAGATAGTCTAGTAAAACACGTAGGAGTCTAGCCACCCTTGAGGTTCTTGAAAGAGCAGCCAAGGAAGTGAGAGAAGGGAAGCAGCAGCAAGGGAGGAAAAAACAGACTGAAGGACCCTGAAGAGGTACATTGACAATAAAGACATGAACATGTACCTGTCTGAAAGAGGCTATGACAGAGTAGCAGAGGACATGGAGTCTGAGCTTGATAACGAGAGGCTATGACAGAGTAGCAGAGGACATGGAGTCTGAGCTTGATAAAGAGAGGCTATGACAGAGTAGCAGAGGTTATGGAGTCTCAGCTTGATAAAGAGAGGCTATGACAGAGTAGCAGAGGACATGGAGTCTGAGCTTGATAAAGAGAGGCTATGACAGAGTAGCAGAGGACATGGAGTCTGAGCTTGATAAAGAGAGGCTATGACAGAGTAGCAGAGGACATGGAGTCTCAGCTTGATAAAGAGAGGCTATGACAGAGTAGCAGAGGTTATGGAGTCTGAGCTTGATAAAGAGAGGCTATGACAGAGTAGCAGAGGACATGGAGGCTCAGCTTGATAAAGAGAGGCTATGACAGAGTAGCAGAGGACATGGAGTCTGAGCTTGATAAAGAGAGGCTATGACAGAGTAGCAGAGGTTATGGAGTCTGAGCTTGATAAAGAGAGGCTTTGACAGAGTAGCAGAGGACATGGAGACTCAGCTTGATAAAGAGAGGCTATGACAGAGTAGCAGAGGACATGGAGTCTGAGCTTGATAAAGAGAGGCTATGACAGAGTAGCAGAGGACATGGAGTCTGAGCTTGATAAAGAGAGGCTATGACAGAGTAGCAGAGGACATGGAGTCTGAGCTTGATAAACATGTCAAGAATCTCGTGGAGCAGTTTCATTGGCTTAGTAGCCTCAAATGCAGAGAACTTGCCTATGAGTTTAAGATATACAGTGAGATGAGCAAGTGAAGACATAAGAAAGGTCTCAGTACAATATTAGCGGGTGGATTCATTTGTCGTTATGAACATAACTTCCTGCTTACCTCATGTCTGGAGCATTCTGAAGCAAGGTCAGGTGCTCAACATGTCTCGACAGCAATAGATTTCATCAACTATGGAACAACAATAGAAGGCATGATGATGTTGGTGATGATGATGTCAGTTGCCTCGGTTCTAAGTTCAACTTGTCCCGTTGGCGTGCTGTGTGGAGATTTGGCGTGTGTTGCTGTGGAGAAAGTCACGTGGGGGAGCGACGTCTCACGAGGTGTTTTAAATATCCCAGGAAGTCACTGCTATGACATGGTGATGGAGTGGAGACGTGCTTGCTATGGTGACATCGGTCCCTCTCTAATTGGTGTGTGTGTGTGTGTTTCAGACTGATTTGAAGATACGTGTGTGTTGTGTATCTATGACCCTACTGTATCAGAATAATAGACGAGAACATGTTCACCCCCTCTCTCATCATCTCATCCAGTTTCAGATCTCGAAGGCGTCCTACCCCCACACACACTCACACAAATACTCCCTCAGTGCCAGAGCCTCTCCCCAACCTGCTGCCTCAGTGCCAGAGCCTCTCCCCAGCCTGCTGCTTCAGCCTCAGCGGGGTATCCTGCTCTGCTGGAGTGTTTATTTGATCACCACACTCCTCCAGGCCTCCAGGGTGTGGCCTCTGTTTATGTTCCCTTGCTTCTGCTCACTCGCCAAACACTGAGGGAGATGGCTTTTGGATCTCTCTCTCTCTTTATCTCACACTTGCTCACTCAATCACTCTCTCTCTCTCTCTCTCTCTCTCTCTCTCTCTCTCTCTCTCTCTCTGTCTCTCTCTCGCACTTTCTCACTCTCTCTCGACTCATTGTTCATGTCACACTGACTAAGCCAAAGATTTGACGGGCCCACCCGTAGGCAGATGTGAGTGTGTGTTTTGTTTGGCGGTTGTGTGTTTTGTTAGCCCAAACAGCCTACTGTGTCATGTCATGTACAGGTGGGGACATGTCACGAGTGTGACCCCGTAAAAACGAATGTCCCAATCCCGTTGACACAGAGCGGAATGAAACCGTTTCACATCTTTTTCTCCTGCTTATGGCTAGTGAACAGAGCTCGCTCTTCCTGGCCTCCTCCCTTTACCTCTCTCTGCCAGGCCAGTCTGCCAGGCCAGTCTGCCAGGCCAGTCTGCCAGGCCAGTCTAAATGTCCTGGTCACATGTGGAGGACTGACCAGGCCAACGTAACCCCCTAGTGACGTTTTTTTTAACCCTGTAATAGGGCTAAATAGACTAATAGACTATAATAGACTATAATAGGCTATAAACCGAAAATGATGGACGACCATTGCGATCAGTTATTGCCGGCATTTTGCTGATATCGTTTAATACAATACGTACCCTATACTAGAGAAATGTGACGTTTTAAATGAATACGTCTGGTATTATGTGTGATTGTTTAATGGGCAATTGTTGGCTACAAACATCAAACTAGTTGTGGTAGTTTAAAGGATAAGTGTGTGGTGCACATTAATGTTATTCATGTATCGTTCTATTTATCATTAATCACATCAATTGAAGCAATTTATCGAAGTATGGATATTTAGTCTATATCACCATGCTCTACCCTGTAGTCTTTCCCTCGTTTCTGGACACCACTGAGTTTATTCTCCCTTCTGACATCATCTGTCCTTTAACATCAGACAGCCGGTTCACCTAACTCCCACAGAGACAGGTCACACTAACTAGGGGTCAGAGGTCAGGAGGCTAGGGGTCAGGTACTTACACACACACACACACACACACACACACACACACACACACACACACACACACACACACACACACACACACACACACACACAAACAGGTCACACTCAGACCGGGGGGTCAGGAGCGGTCAGGATCCGTACATAAATATGCTAATTGATAGTGAGTGTTGGGACTAGAGGGAATGGGGTTTAGCCCCAGTCTAGTCTAAGTCTGAGCCGGACAAGATTAGACCCAAAGGGGCTTTGGTAGACAAGAGGACCAGCCTGACCGTTAAAGTGCTCCAGCCAATCAGATCTGGACTAATCTCAAGCCTTTTATTGGCTGAGCTAGGCTGGAGCAGATGGACCAGACACTTATAGAACAGGCCTCTGTGTGATATCTGTGAGAGTGTGTGCTGGTTCCAGGAGGGTCAAGGAGTTTCAGCCACCATGTCAGACAGAGGGGGAAATCCACTCTGAGTCCATCAGTGATTACTGTCCAATCACCTCTTCTTACTCTGCTTGTTTACTTGTTTACCATTAACTCTGGTAGGTTTGGCTAGACTCTGCTGGACTGTGCTTCCAGGACTATACTACAGGTGTGTGTGTGTGTGTGTGTGTGTGTGTGTGTGTGTGTGTGTGTGTGTGTGAATGACTGTGTGTGTGTAAAGATTGAGTGTGAATGATCAGATTACCTTAACCCAGACCTTAACCTTATCCATGAGGTTGATGAAACATAGCTTACCCTATATCAGTGGCCAGGGGCATGGGGACTGGACACTCAGCTAAATGCCATAACTACGTCCCAAATAGCACCCTATTCCTATATCGTGCACTACTTTTGACGAGAGCTCTATAGGCACTGGTCAAAAATAGTGCACTATATATGGAACAGGGTGCTATTTTGGATGCAGCCCATGTCAACGTATGAGTCCTGGAGTTGAAGACTTGTTGTTTACACACTCCGCCATCACCATGGATACATACTAACACACATGTGAAGTTTATTGATTGCGTACACAGATTTGCAGATGTTATCGCAAGTGCAGTGAAATGCTTGTGTTTCTAGCGTCAACAGTGCAGTAATACCTAGGAATATTTTACTTTTTTTTAAATACACACATCATCCCTTTATAATCCGTCATTTTCTGGTGTCCCTGCTACATACGTCTCGTGTCTGAGTCGTTGAAATGCGAGCTACAGTAAATGCTGCCTCAGGATATGTGGTTTCTAATTTGTACATAGCCCAGAGAAGTTCCTTGAGAGCCTTTTGGCGATGTCGGCTTGGAGGGGAAAATACATGGTATTGTTGATGACCGAAGAAAATTCTTGCGGTTGGCATTTGATGGTGAGAGATTGGAGATTGGGAGAACAAAAGGACTTGAGTTTCTGTACGTTACCACAGTCACACAATGATCATTAGCCAAAGTGTATTGGCAGTAGACCAGCTTTTAATGCCATGACATTTTCAAGTTATTAATGTGTGCCTGCATATTTAGTATTTTATTTTTAAAAAATGAAATAATTTCTATTTCACTAGGCAAGTCACTTAAGAACAAATTCCAATGACAGTTTAGGAACAGTTTAGGAACAGTGGGTTAACTGCCTTGTTCAGGGGCAGAACGACAAATTTGAACCTTGTCAGCTCGGGGATTCGATCTTTCAGTTGCCAGTGCTCTAACCACTAG
This sequence comes from Oncorhynchus mykiss, assembly GCF_057628025.1. NCBI lineage: Eukaryota > Metazoa > Chordata > Actinopteri > Salmoniformes > Salmonidae > Oncorhynchus > Oncorhynchus mykiss. Next base: position 59,625,730 of record NC_143029.1, read on the forward strand.
GCTACCAGATCCCAATTAGCGGTTGCCAAGGCAGCAACTACTCTTCCTGTGGTCCAAACGTTGTACATTATTTACATTGCTCAATTATTACATTACAATATTACAATGCTACATTACATGACTACGAATAATGTGTGGGTGTGTGCAGATTGTGTGTTTTAGTGTGTGTGTTTGTTTGTTTTTTGTTATCTTTGTGGGGACCAGAATTCGGATTAGGGGTTTGGGATCAGCATTGAGGTAAGGGTTATGTTAAGGGTTAGTGTTAGGGTTTAGGGAAAATAGTATTTTGAATGGGAATCAATTGTTTGGTCCCCACTAGGATAGTAAAACAAACATGTGTGTGTATGTGTGTGTGTGTCTCTTCACAGTAGGTGTTGTACCGTGAGGTGTTGTTTTATCTGCGGCGGTTCTTCAGTCATTTTCATTTTCCAGCTTGCTTGAGTTACCTGAGGTGGAATAGTTGAATTTAGCCATGGCTCTATGTAGTAGTGCTTTTCCTAATAGTCTGTTCGAGACATGGGGACTGTGAAGAGACCCCTGGGGGCATGTCTTGTGGGGTATGTATCAGCGTCTGAGCTGTGTTTTAACGATTGAACGCGCTGTTCGGCACTATTAACACGTCAGTACCTCTCACAAAGGCCAGTAGCGAGGCAGTCAGTCTCTCCTCTACTTTGATCCAGGAGAGATTGATGTGTATGTTGTTGATGTTTGCGCCAGAAAATGTAGCCAAACTTTAATGAGACTTTTAATGACATAAATTACAGGCTGACACATGTCATGTCTGACAAATACAATGTAATGAGAGTCAACATTAATGCCTAAAGACTTGGTTCTGTCGACCACGTCGAGGCACGGTTCATTCGGATCAAATGGTCACAAGACCAGAGCGTGCCTGTTTAACAGGACAGTGCCTGTTTTGCACTGCACATTACCCACCTTGAATCTGCGCGGCTGCGCTCGGCATTTTGAAACTATTTAACCATAAACTTAATTATTTAAAACCTGGAAGTTTTCTGTCATTTTATGAAGCATGTCTTTGTTCCAAAGTAGCCTAGCCAAAACACGACCATAGAAATGTTAAGATAAATATTTTATCAACACTTAATAGGACATTGAAACCAGCATTTTTTTTTTCATGTTTTATTGGTTTTCAAATCAACGTTATTTTATTGTCCAGCAGTCAAAGGCATAATCCTATTCATATCAGCAGGCCTAACCCAGGCTAGTTGATGCATGTTTATATCCCCTCTCTTTCTTCATTTCTAACTGCCTGTGTGTGCAGTGGCCTTGTTTAGAAATGTGTTTTCCCGCTGATTGCCTTTTGAAACATTTGCATGTAGCCTACAGCCATGTGCACATTGTTGAGCTTATAATAGGAAGAAATACAACTTAATCAACATTTAAAGTGAAATGGTCTGACCTTTTGCATCAGACTCATTGATTTAAAAAATCATTATTGTGCAGTGGTTGTATGAATTTGGAATCTGTCGTCCTAGAAGAGTCTATTTGGAACTGTAGACATATTTTTGGTTGGCCCAGGGACGATGGGACGCCCTTAATTTCGGGCCCTGGAGGGAATTATTTTATAAAGACAAAAAGTATTTGGTTGTAGCCTAACTGTATTATTGCAATATTTTATAGGCTACCAAGAGTGGCCAACCATCCTCCAGGAGAGCCTTAAAAGGGCAGTGTTGTATTTTGAGACAGGCTTGAATATGCAAAGAAGCCAATTGGCAAAGGGTAGGCTCCATTTTTGTCTGATTCACTATGGTAAAAGACCTCTGTTGTCTGTAGTGACGCCTATAGCTAGCTAGCTGTAGCTTATACTTGCAGTACTAGATTCATTTGCTGATCCTTTGATTGGGTAGACAACACGTCAGTTCATACTGCAAGAGCTCTGATAAGTTGGAGTACGTCCTCTTGAAGTTGTCATAATTACTGTGCAAGTCTATGGAAGGGGTGAGAACCAAGAGCTTTCTAGGTTTTGTATTGAAGTCAATGTACCCAGAGGAGGACGGAAGCTAGCTGTACTCCGGCTACACTATCCTACAGAGTGCTGTTGAGGCTACTGTAGACCTTGCAAAACAGTGTGTTTAAATCAATTATTTGGTGACGTGAATATATTTAGTATAGTTTTATCTAAAAAGTATAACTTTTAAAATATTTACAATTTACATTTTTTGAAATTCACTGAGGAGGATGGTCCTTCTCTTCCTCCTCTGAGGGGCCTCCACTGATGGAAGTACAGTTGAATTCGGAAGTTTACATACACCTTATCCAAATACATTTAAACTCAGTTTTTCACAATTCCTGACATTTAATCCTAGGAAGAATTCCCTATATTAGGTTAGTTAGGATCACCACTTTATTTTGAGAATGTGAAATGTCAGAATAATAGTAGAGAGAATGATTTATTTCAGCTTTTATTTCTTTCATCACATTCCCAGTGGGTCCGAAGTTTACATACACTCAATTCGTATTTGGTAGCATTGCATTTAAGTTGTTTAACTTGGGTCATACATACCTTTAACTTCCTGACTGATGTCTTGAGATGTTGCTTCAATATATCCACATAATATTCCCGCCTCATGATGCCATCTATTTTGTGAAGTGTACTAGTCCCTCCTGCAGCAAATCCTTCACCACATGATGCTGCCTCCCCCGTTCTTCACGGTTGGGATGGTGTTCTTTGGCTTGCAAGCATCCCCCCTTTTCCTCCCAACATAACGATGGCCATGATTGCTAAACAGTTATATTTTTGTTTCATCAGACCGGAGGACATTTCTCCAAAAAGTACAATCTTTGTCCTCATGTGCAGCTGCAAACCATAGTCTGGCTTTTTTATTGCAGTTTTGGAGCAGTGGCTTCTTCCTTGTCGAGCGGCCTTTCAGGTTATGTCGATATAAGACTTGTTTTACTGTGGATATAGATACTTATGTACCTGCTTCCTCCAGCATCTTCACAAGGTCCTTTGCTGTTGTTCTGGGATTGATTTGCACTTTTCATACCACAGTACGTTCATCTCAGAACGCGTCTCCTTCCTGAGCGGTATGACCACGGCGTGGTCCCATGGTGTTTATACTTGCATACTATTGTTTGTACAGATGAACGTGGTACCCTCAGGCAGTTGGAAATTGCGCCCAAGGATGAACCAGACTTGTGGAGGTCTCCAATTTATTTTCTGTGGTCTTGGCTGATTTCTTTTGATTTTCCCATGATGTCAAGCAAAGAGGCACTGAGTTTGAAGGTAGGCCTTGAAATACATCCACAGGTACACCTCCAATTGACTCAAATGATGTTAATTGGCCTATTAGAAGCTTCTAAAGCCATGACATAATTTTCTGGAATTTTCCAAGCTGTTTAAAGGCACAGTCAACTTCGTGTATGTAAACTTCTGACCCACTGGAATTGTGATACAGTCAATTATAAGTGAAATAATCTGTCTGTAAACAATTGTTGGAAAAACAACTTGTGTCATGCACAAAGTAGATGTCCTAACCGACTTGCCAAAACTATAGTTTGTTAACAAGAAATTTATGGAGTTGTTAAAAAAACGAGTTTTAATGATTCCAACCTAAGTGTATATAAACTTTCGACATCAACTGTATATATGAAGATCGTTTAGTGCCTAAAAAATGTGATAAATACAAACAAAAATTAATTTAAAAAGTTGCCTGATCTTTCTTATCTCTCAGAATAATTGTATTTTTTTTACTATCGTGTGCCATGTAGTGGCCATTAGCATTAATGCCATATTCAATGTTTCATCCAATCATTCTTTTATATAACGTTCAAAGGTTTGGGGTCATTTAGAAATGTCCTTGTTTTCCGTATGTCCTTGTTTTCCACATTTCCAAATGCGTTGCAAAATGAATAGGAAATATAGTCAAGACATTGACAAGGTTATGAATATAGATTTTTAATTGAAATAGTGATTGTGTCCTTCGCTTCGCTTACTTTGCTTTTGTCAAAGAATCCTCCATTTGCAGCAATTACGGCCTTGCAGACCTTTGGCATTTGTTGAGGGAATCTCAAGAGATTTCACCCCATGCCTCCTGAAGCACCTCCCACACTTTGGATTGGCTTTATGGGCACTTCTTACGTACCATACGGTCAAGCTGCTCCCCCAACAGCTCAAAAGGGTTGCGATCCGGTGCCTGTGCTGGCCACTCCATTATAGACAGAATACCAGCTGACTGATTCATCCCTAAATAGTTATTGCATAGTTTGGAGCTGTGCTTTGGGAAATTGGCTCCAATTAAGCACCGTACATAGGGTATGGCATTGTGTTGAAAAATGGAGTGATAGCCTTCCTTCTTCTAGATCCCTTTTACCCTGTACAAATCTCCCACTTTACCACTACCAAAGCACCCCCAGACCATCACATAGCCTCCACCATGCTTGACAGATGGTGTCAATCACTCCTCCAGCAACTTTTCGTTTTTTCTGCATCTCACGAATGTTCTTCTTTGTGATCTGAACACCTCAAACTTAGATTAGTCTGTCCATAACACTTTTTTACTCTTTCTTCCTCTGTCCAGTGTCTGTGTTCTTTTGCCCATCTTAATCTTTTATTTTTATTGGCCAGTCTGAGATATGGATTTTTGTTTGCAACTCTGTCTAGAAGGCCAGCATCCCCGAGCCACCTCTTCACTGTTGGCGTTGAGACTGGTGTTATGCCGGTACAATTTAATGAAGCTGCCAGTTGGGGACTTGTGAGGCGTCTGTTTCTCAAACTAGACACTCTAATGCACTTGTCCTCTTGCTCAGTTGTGCACTGGGGCTTCCCACTCCTCTTTCTATTCTGGTTAGAGCCAGTTTGCACTGTTCTATGAAGGGAGTATTACACCGTGTTGTACGAGATCGTCAGTTTCTTGGCAATTTCTTGCATGGAATAGCCTTCATTTCTCAGAACAAGAATAGACTCATGAGTTTCAGAAGAAAGTTATTTTTGAGCCTGTAATCAAACCCACAAATGCTGATGCTCCAGATACTCAACTAGTCTAAAGCAGGTCAGTTGTATTGCTTCTTTAATCAGGACAACAGTTTTCAGCTTTGCTAATATAATTGCAAAAGGGTTTTCTAATGATCATTTAAAATTATAAACTTGGATTAGCTGACATTGGAACACAGGAGTGATGGTTGCTGATAATGGGCCTCTGTACGCATATGTAGATATTCCATAAAAAATCAGCCGTTTCCAGCTATAATAGTCATTTACAACATTAACAACATCTACACTGTATTTCACACATTAGCAGGAGCACATAAAATTGTCAGAGATTCCAGTCACCCAAGTTATAGACTGTTTTCTCTGCTACCGCACGGCAAGCGGTACCGGAGTGCCAAGTCTAGGACCAAAAGGCTCCTCCACAGCTTCTACCCCCAAGCCATTAGACTGCTGAACAATTCATAAAAATTGCCACTGGACAATGTACATTGACCCCTCCGTTGGCCACTGCTGCTACTTACTGTTTGTTTGTTATTACCTATGCATAGTCACTTCGCCCCCTCTTACATGTACAGATTACCTCAACTAGCCCGTACCCCTGCACACTGACACGGTACCGGTGCCCCCTGTATATACTCGTTATTGTTATTCTTATTGTGTTTTTTTTTTTCATTTTTTTTTTCAGCCTACTTGGTAAATATTTTCTTCTTCTTGAACTGCACTGTTGGTTTTAATTTTTTCATTTTTTTATTTGACCTTTATTTAACCAGGTAGACCAGTTGAGAACAAGTTCTCATTTACAACTGCGACCTGGCCAAGATAAAGCAAAGCAGTGCGACACAAACAACACAGAGATACACATTGGATAAACAAAAGTAGAGTTAATAACACAATAGAAAAATGTATATACAGTGTGTGCAAATATAGTAAGATTAGGGAGGTAAGGCAATGAATAGGCCATAGTGGCGAAATAATTACAATTGAGCAATTAAACACTGGAGTGATAGATGTGCAGAAGATGAATGTGCAAGTAGAGATACTGGGGTGCAAAGGAGCAACAAAAAAATAACAATAGGGGGATGAGGTAGTTGGGTGGGCTATTTACAGATGGGCTGTGTACAGGTGCAATGAAATGTAAGCTGCTCTGACAGCTGATGCTTAAAGTTAGTGAGGGAGATATGACTCCAGCTTCATTGAATTTTGCAATTCGTTGCAGTCATTGGCAGCAGAGAACTGGAAAGAAAGGCGGCCAAAGGAGGAGTTGGCTTTGGGGATGACCAGTGAAATATACCTGCTGGAGCGCGTGCTACGGGTGTGTGCTGCTATGGTGACCAGTGAGCTGAGATAAGGCGGGGCTTTACCTAGAAAAGACTTATAGATAACCTGGAGCCAGTAAGTTTGGCGACGAATATGAAGCGAGCGCCAGCCAACGAGAGCATACAGGTCACAGCGGTGGGTAGTATATGGGGCTTTGGTGACAAACGGATGGCACTGTGATTGATTACATCCAATTTGCTGAGTAGAGTGTCGGAGGCTATTTTGTAAATGACATCGCCGAAATCAAGGATTGGTAGGATAGTCAGTTTTACGAGGGTATGTTTGGCAGCATGAGTGAAGGATACCTTGTTGCGAAATAGGAAGCCGATTCTAGATTTAATTTTGGATTGGAGATGCTTAATGTGAGTCTGGAAGGAGAGTTTACAGTCTAACCAGACACCTAGGTAATTGTAGTTGTCCATATATTCTAAGTCAGAACCGTCCAGAGTAGTGATGCTAGACGGGCAGGCAGGTGCGGGCAGCGATCGGTTGCATTTAGTTGTACTTGCATTTAAAAGCAGTTGGAGGTCACAGAAGGAGTGTTGTATGGCATTGAATCTCGTCTGGAGGTTTGTTAACACAGTGTCCAAAGAAGGGCCAGAAGTTTAAGGGCTTGTAAGTAAGAATTTCACTTTAAAGTCTCCACTTGTTGTATTTGGCGCATGTGGCAAATAAAGTTTGATTTGATTTAGACTGTGTTTGGACTAGAGGGTTAGTAGAGGGGAATCCCAGCCTTCCAACGGTGCAGATTTGTTTAGGCTCTACAGTGCCGGTGGAAAGGCGACAATGAAATGAATGCTTAGTTGGCTATATTTAACTAGCGAGATAACGGTTACAAGTTATGCTTTGAATCGGTGGTCTAACTAGTCTGTCTGACATGATTGTATATCTGCTGCTGAAATGTCCCGCTCTCTCTCCTCGGGCAACGGCCCACTCACACTGGTACACACGCACAGCACCACAGACATGCACCGAAGGATCAGTACGATAATGGCTGTTATTTAGTTTCATATTTTAAAGTGTGCTTTCATCAATGACATTAACGAAAATTATGAAACTCATTTCCATGACTTTTCATGACCTTCCAAACCCTCATTTGACAACTTAGAACAGCTCATCATGCCATTCAGGCTGGCACATTTTCAATCTGTGCAATCTCGTACATTCTACTGTCACCCACCGATTCACAGATGAACGTGAACAAAGCAGAATTGGAAAAGGAATGCCCACTCTCCATTGCTATTCAATTAAGCATTCTGCTTTGATCAACCTTTTTTTGCCTCTGTGTGTGAATCTGGGCCAGCGATAGCTTACTTTATTTTTTATACAGGAGCTGGTACGCAATTTCCCAAAAATGTGAAGTGCCAGTACGGCATTCCAGACAGCTCCGGCCCAAGTCGAGCACCGTCTATCGCACCGTCCCTCAGGAACAGGCCTTAGGTGAGGCAGGTGAACCTGTAGCCATATTACTTCCACAGTGTTTGACATGAGATCCTCTCTAAGCTTTACAGGAATACCACCCTGAATATATACAGCAACACCACCCCCGTTGCCCTTCCTGTCTCTTCTACCGTTGTGTCATCAAATGAATTATCTAAGTGAGTTTCAGAGATAACCAGTATATGAATGTTGTCGGATGTTAGCAAATTAGCGATTTGATGAACCCTGTTTCTCAGGCTACATATGTTAATGAGGGCTAGTTTTAGCCCTTTTCTGGGTTGCTGGTACATTTTTAGTGCTTTCCTGGGATGCTTATCAAAGGTAGACATGTCAGTGAGATTTACATGTGAGCTAATAGTACAAGGAGAGCTGCCCACAGTGGGCTTCCTGCTAGGGCTCAGTGCTAACAGTGTTATTCAGGTCTATAGGTACAAGATTACTGATAACAACAATGCTTTAAAATCAAAACTCTGCGTGTTTAAGTGCAACAGCCCAAGCCCCTTAACAGATTTGAAAGAGAAGTCATGTGAAGGTGAGACTCTTGTTAAGGTTGGCTAATGAGCTGATCTTCGTCTGTGTATGATGGTTTTGGGAATTCTGGTGTTTGTGTGTCTCCTGAGATCATGTGAGACACAGATAAACCTATCTAGGCCTTTCCCCTGTGAATGTCTTTCTTGCTGGGCTCCCACACAGGGGGTTCAGTGTTCAGTTCAACTCCAGTGTCTTGTCTGTCATTCTCTCAGGAAGTTTCTGTCAGTGTGTCTGTCTGTCTCTGTTTCGCTCTCTGTCTCTTTCTGAGGAGCCTGTGTGTCTGTATCCTCAACAGCGGTTGTAACTCTGTTGTGGCTCTCTCTTTCTCTCTCTTCTTCTCCCACTCCCTCTCTCTCCCATCGTCTTTCCTGGGCTCCAATCTGCAGAGATGGAGACAGGCAGACAGGCAGAGACAAAATCTCTCCCCATCCAAAGCTCTCCTCAGTCTCTGTTTACACACCTTTCTCCATCCACTATTAAGCCCCGGGGAAATTCCATTAGTATTATTGTGTGTGTGTGTTTTTGTATGTGTGTGCGCGCAAGTGTGCGCAAGTGTGTGTGTTTCTGTATCTCCTGCTGGGCCAATTATGATCTGCCTGGGTGGCATAGGAACAAACACATATTTTATGAGTTGGAGATGATAACAAATGATAATAAAATTATGGTGTGTGTGTGTGTGTGTGTGTGTGTGTGTGTGTGTGTGTGTGTGTGTGTGTGTGTGTGTGTGTGTGTGTGTGTGTGTGTGTGTGTGTGTATGAGGTTGTGAATCATCATAGGCTCTGTGTTTTGTCTTGTCTGCTGTTTTGTATTTCTGAGCCATCCATCTTTTAATTTTTTTTTAACATAAACAGTGTTATCTTGATGGCAATCTCTCTGTCTCTTACCTTTCCTTCCCTCTGATGTCGCTCTCACGCTCTCTCTCCCTCTCTTTCTCTCTTTCTCCCTTCAGTTCTCCCTCTGTGTGTGGATGTTTTGAAGGGTCATAGTTATGGCGCCAGAGGACATTATGAGGTCGATATGATGACATTATTACTCGTCTACACCATGTCATGTTCAAATTAGGACGGATTTCCGGCTCCAACCCTTCAAGTCCCATTCAATCAAAATGGAGCGTGTGTGTGTGTGTGTGTGTGTGTGTGTGTGTGTGTGTGTGACAAATTGACACAACAGGGAAGGATGCCTTCCCCAAAGAGAGAGGGAAGACTCCCCCTAGAGAACAGAGGGATGAGGGAAAGAACAAAGAGAGTGAGAGAGGAGGATAGAGGGAAAGCTGAAAGCTTCTCCCCATCATGCAATTTCACTAAAGCCCTTCACAATTACCTCTCCTTTTCATTCCCCTCTCACCTCACTGAGAACGTGTGAAAACTCAGCAATATGGGAGATAGAGGGAGAGTGCCTGCCTATAGGGAGTGAGTTAGGGAGTGAGAGTGAAGGGGAGGAGGGAGGGAAGGAAGGTGAGGTGTGTGTGTGCGCCCATCTCATGTTATTATTTCTCAGAGTGTTTGCACAACCGACTAAGTCTGACTAACAACTAAAGGCTTCTGCGTGCTTCCCAGCCAAAACAGTTCAGAAGAGTTGATGCATATATTAGGACTACATTTTGTGACATTTCTGTTAGTTTTAGACTTCGGTGGGTTTTTGTCGGCTGTTCGGGCACCCACATTTTTTCCGAGAGGCAAACTGAAGTTCAGAGCCGAAGTCTACGCCCCTTCGTCAGCGTTTGGTCAACAGTAGGGATTTCTTGTCATTGAACAAGAGAGGACTCATTTTCATGCACATTTTTTCATTGAGAAATACTGCACCAAACATCTTAGTTCGATGTAAAATTGCACGAGTAAGATCTCCTTGTCAAAAACGTAAAAATTTGTGACCGATTTCTTGAGTTATTTTGGATTAATTCTGACTATTTTCAGGAAGCACATTCTGTCTACGGCGTCTCATAACGTCAGCCGAACTGAAGCATGATGATGCCTTTACTCACTAAGTCCTCTTGACTTCAGTGTCTGGATTGGCTCTTTGATGTTGTCGGCACAATGCGTCGATAATGAAGGGGGCTGTGCTTTTACTTGTTGGCTCGCCTTTCTCACTCAAACACCCCCATACACAGCTACACACAGCCCCCGAGCCCCACCCCCTTCAACTTCTTATCCAAACATTTGAGAGAACCAATCAAATCCGTTGCACAATTTCTGAGCGAATAATGCATCAACAAACGGCCTCTTTTCCGGACCAGTGTGGCCACGGTTCTCCCTGCCCTGTGAGCCACATGGGTCGTGTCAGCCAGGCTGGGGGCATTGCATTGTAAGTTACTGCTACTGAGTTCAGTGCTGTGTGGCACTGCAGTTGCCACTGGTAACCCCCCAGACACACACACACACACACACACACACACACACACACACACACACACACACACGCGCGCGCACACACACACACACACACACACACACACACGCGCACACACACACACACACACACGCACACACACGCACACACACGCACACACACGCACACACACACAAACCCTATGCCCCCAACACACTCACTCTATACCCCCCTGCTTAGTCAGATCCTTGCCTCCCTATAACGAGACCAAGCTGTATCAGGCCTGGCTGGGCGAGGCAGGCATCATGCCAGCTGCTCTCCCTGGCGCGACGGGAAACCTCACGTCTCAAAGACACTGCCGCAGCCAAGATTGGCACGCTGCAAAGCAAAACTGTAAGACAAATTATTTTCCCTCCTCTCGCTCGCTCCCCGATCCCCCTCTTTTAATGTTTCTCATCATTGTTATTCTGTTGTGCCTCCAGTCGTGCTCAGCAACCGCCCAGCAGGCCAATTGTTCTGCTCTCTCCAGCCAGGCACGACTTAGGGAAGGGCCTAGAAAAACACTCTGTCCCGTTCACACATAGAACAGAGTTGAGTAGAATAGGGTAGGATAGAATAAAATCTCAGGATTCTATTGTCCACTGTTATCCCCACCACATCTCTCCACCTCCTCCCATCCCCACCACACCTCTCCACCTCCTCCCATCCCCACCACACCTCTCCACCTCCTCCCATCCCCACCACATCTCTCCACCTCCACCCATCCCCACCACACCTCTCCAGCTCCTCCCATCCCCACCACACCTCTCCACCTCCTCCCATCCCCACCACACCTCTCCACCTCCTCCCATCCCCACCACATCTCTCCACCTCCACCCATCCCCGCCACACCTCTCCACCTCCTCCCATCCCCACCACATCTCTCCACCTCCTCCCATCCCCGCCACACCTCTCCACCTCCTCCCATCCCCACCACATCTCTCCACCTCCTCCCATCCCCACCACACCTCTCCACCTCCTCCCATCCCCACCACATCTCTCCACCTCCTCCCCTCCCCGCCACACCTCTCCACCTCCTCCCATCCCCGCCACACCGCTCCAGCTCCTCCCATCCCCACCACACCTCTCCACCTCCTCCCATCCTGCCACACCTCTTCTCCACCTCCCATCCCCACCACACCTCTCCAGCTCCTCCCATCCCCGCCACACCTCTCCACCTCCTCCCATCCCCGCCACACCTCTCCACCTCCTCCCATCCCCACCACATCTCTCCACCTCCTCCCATCCCCACCACACCTCTCCACCTCCTCCCATCCCCACCACATCTCTCCACCTCCTCCCCTCCCCGCCACACCTCTCCACCTCCTCCCATCCCCGCCACACCGCTCCAGCTCCTCCCATCCCCACCACACCTCTCCACCTCCTCCCATCCTGCCACACCTCTTCTCCACCTCCCATCCCCGCCACACCTCTCCACCTCCTCCCATCCCCACCACACCTCTCCACCTCATCCCATCCCCACCACACCTCTCCACCTCCTCCCGTCCCCACCACACCTCTCCAGCTCCTCCCATCCCCACCACATCTCTCCAGCTCCTCCCATCCCCACCACACCTCTCCACCTCCTCCCATCCCCACCACACCTCTCCACCTCCTCCCATCCCCACCACACCTCTCCAGCTCCTCCCATCCCCACCACACCTCTCCACCTCCTCCCATCCCCACCACACCTCTCCACCTCCTCCCATCCCCACCACACCTCTCCACCTCCTCCCATCCCCACCACACCTCTCCACCTCCTCCCATCCCCGCCACACCTCTCCACCTCCTCCCATCCCCGCCACACCGCTCCAGCTCCTCCCATCCCCACCACACCTCTCCACCTCCTCCCATCCTGCCACACCTCTTCTCCACCTCCCATCCCCGCCACACCTCTCCACCTCCTCCCATCCCCACCACACCTCTCCACCTCATCCCATCCCCACCACACCTCTCCACCTCCTCCCGTCCCCACCACACCTCTCCAGCTCCTCCCATCCCCACCACATCTCTCCAGCTCCTCCCATCCCCACCACACCTCTCCACCTCCTCCCATCCCCACCACACCTCTCCACCTCCTCCCATCCCCACCACACCTCTCCAGCTCCTCCCATCCCCACCACACCTCTCCACCTCCTCCCATCCCCACCACACCTCTCCACCTCCTCCCATCCCGCCACACCTCTCCACCTCCTCCCATCCCCACCACACCTCTCCACCTCCTCCTATCCCCACCACACCTCTCCACCTCCTCCCATCCCCACCACACCTCTCCACCTCCTCCCATCCCCACCACACCTCTCCAGCTCCTCCCATCCCCACCACACCTCTCCACCTCCTCCCATCCCCACCACACCTCTCCACCTCCTCCCGTCCCCACCACACCTCTCCACCTCCTCCCATCCCGCCACACCTCTCCATCTCTCCATGTTTCCCTTCCTCTCGATATTATATAATATTATACTCTATTCTACACTTCTATCCAAAGCCACTTAGTCATGTGTGAGATATATATGTATGTGTGGGTGGCCTCTCCCCTCCATATCCACCCAGGAGTATTAGGGGAAGCACAACAGTGTACATCAGACTGAAAACATACACATCTTTTCAATTTCACAATTCTTATGATCTAGGAAATAGATAACGATCAGGAGGAATTTCCTGATTAATCAGGAGAAGGTCACATCCCTGTCTAATCCTCACCCTCCTCTCATCCCCCACTTCTCCCTCTCCTCTCATCCCTTCCTATTATCGATGCACAATTGTCTTGTCCGTCCCATTGATGAGAGTCATCCTGTAGTTAATTAGTCCGGCTTGGCCTCTTCCTGAAGCCTGGTCCCAGATCAGTTCTTGCCAACTCCTATGGTCATTGTCACGCCAATGGCAAGTAAGAGCACAAACATATCTGAGACCAGTTCTCTTCCTGTGTCCAGCAGGACAGAACTTTGGTGCCGTCATTCACTCCCAGTTATTCCCACCAGTCCCTGTGCATTTCCTGTCCTTTCTGTCAGGAGCCAGGGAGAGGAGAGACTGGTGTGAACACTATGAGAAGAGAAAAGGGTCAGAGTCGGGGGTTATATAAAGAATGGCCAGGATGTCTGAGCAGGGAGAGGTGTTGTCTGGAAGTGTCTGTATGTGTACTGGAATCTGGGGTCACACTCAATCCCCATCCCAGAGATAGATAATCAATCAGTGTCAGGCATGATCCGGCCCAGAGTCATTAACATCACATTAAATTGACCGAATTCCCTCAGTTGGGACTGTGAACCTCCATCTATGTGGACATGGAACACTGAGAGAGAGGAGAGAGAGAAAGGGAGAGAGATGGAGCGAAAGAGGGAGAGATGGAGCGAAAGAGGGAGAGATGGAGAGCAGAATGTATGGAGAGCGAGACAGGTAGGAAATAGAGAGAAGTAGGGAGAGCTTGAGAGCCGGCCATACAAAAAAAGAGAGAGGAAGGAGAGCGAACGAGAGATTGAGAGGCAGCTTATAGCAGAGAGGGAGAGAGGTGGCTGGCCAACAGCGGACGTCAGTAAAGAATGACTGAATTAGAAAAGAAAAGAAAGAAGGAGAGATGTCTGGCCAGTAGTGGACGTCAGTGGAGAGAGCTGTTCAGAGGCAGTTCTCTAGAAGGTGGAAGGGAGTGCCTCTGTCTCCAGAGTGTTGTT